>NC_056749.1:391402341-391469841 GCF_019279795.1 Protopterus annectens
GGCCATGTAGGTTTGGACAGTTTTTTTTTCCTTAATAAATAAAATCATCACTTAAAAACTGCATTTGGTGATTACTTGGGTTATCTTTGTCTAATATTTAAATCTGTTTGATGATCTGAAACATTTAAGTGTGACAAACATGCAAAAAAATAAGAAATCAGGAAGGGGGCAAATACTTTTTCATTGAACTGTGTGTGTGTCTGTGTGTGTGTATATATATATATATATATATATATATATATATATATATATATATATATATATATATATATACTATAATATTTTGATGGGTATGCAGATTGTACCAGTAGAAACAGTGTATGTGGTTCCTTGAGACCTATGCGACTCCTTTTATGTGGGTAAAAGCAAGACACAGCTAAAGAAGAGGGTCTCCAAACATTTGAGTGACATTAGGAAGCAGGATGCAAAAAAACACGCTTTTTAAAGAGAACGAACGACATTCTTTTTATTTTAGGTAATACAAAGTATAGGTAATAACAAGAGAGGGGGGAGAAGTTAATAATCTAGTAGAGAAAGCAGAAATGTACTGGATAGATATGCTGCAGGCATACAAATCTCCAGGTCTCAATGCCTACTTACCAATTAAGCCTGCTCTGAAAGGGAAAAGGCTTACGAGTCATATATCAAATTTTGACAGAGAGGGTGTGTCACCGAATTACGTTTTGATTGGATATGTTTTAGTATTAAAATGTTTTTTTAACTGACTTGTTTTATATGGATCTGATGAAGGATCGGGAGATCCGAAAGCATTTATCCCAATAAAGAAAATCTTCCATTTTACTGGTGGTGTACATTTTGTTACCCTGGCAGTGGTGACTGGTAATTATTTTGTTGCGTGGATATTTCGTGTTACACAGTTCTTCAGTGGGAGGTGTCCTACTTCTGTTTTATTTATTTATATATGTAACTTCTAATTCCTGAACGGTCACTTCATCGAATAACAGAACATTGAGACGATGTTGCCAAAAAGTTAATTTCACAAACACGTGGATCACCATAATTTAACTCTGGGAATCTAACCACTTGACCACCATGGTGAACATTGTCCTTTTCTCCACTAAAGAGAAATCTCGGAGGTGGTATATTTAATTGGGGTGGGGGGAACAAAGCCTCCTACTGGGTGGGCTTGATCTGCTTCGGTTTCATTTTGATGTGTTGGTGGCCAAGTAGTTACTTTCCCCAGAGTTAAATTATGGTGATCTGGGTGTTTGTAAAATTTACTTTTCGCCAACTTTATCTTGGATGTTCCGTTCGAAGAAGTGGTCGTTCGGAAATTAGAAGCAGCGCCATGTACACAAACAAGCACACACACATACACAGACACACATATATATATATATATATATATATATATATATATATATATATATATATATATACATATATACATATATATATATATATATATATATATACATATACATATATATATATATACATACGCACACACACACGCACACACACACGCACACACACACACACACACCTTCTGTTGCTTTAAGGTCTACTTTGTTTTTACTTATGTGTAATGCAATGCTTTTCCAGTTTCTATGAAGTTACTGTAATCATGGCTGTTGTCTTTCAAAATATTTACTTTTATTTGTGTACTTTTCTTTTACTGGTAGCCTCTATTTGTTTATATTTCTGTAATAATGAAAATACATAATCATTCGTATGCTGTGTTATTTTTAATATAACAGAGCAGTACATGGAGATCCAATTTTTCTTTCATAGGGTGATTAAAGAATTAATACGTTGCTTTTCAGTTTCCAAAAGTTTAATAACTATACAATTGTAATCCTATAGTAGCTCCTCATAAAAAGTTGGCCTTAATGCAAAAAGTGGGGTGGGGGGACCTAACTGTCTACAATCCGAAAAATAAGGGAAGAAACATCAAAATAACAGAATGGGTAATAAAGCTGATGTGGAAATACTTACTCAAGCAAATAATGCAGACCACTTGACAATATGATCAGAAACAGAGAAAACAGTTGAGTCACTTAGTTTTTACTCGCATATGGCATGAAAATGTGGTGCATGCAGTGAGATGGCATCTCATCCATGCCCTTTTGAACTGTAAAATGGCATGGCAGATTGCAAATGTGAACCATGTGAATGACTTACCATTACCCAACTGGGAAACATGTAAATAGCTTATCATTATGCAACTGTGAACCACATGAATGGCTTGCCATTACATGAATGAAATACATTTTCAGACTAATCTGTGAAAATGACCCAACGGTAAAGCAGTGTCTACAGAACAGCTGCAAAAGTATTAACTTAAAAATATTAATTTTTTCTTTAAATACGTGAAAGAACAAATTACTACGATCAAACGTATCATACATGGTAATCCAACTGAAAAGTATTACCTTGTCCAAAAGAAACTGTATTTAATACCCCGTTTTTTGCAGCATTACAAATGCCCTAAAAGGAAATTCAGTGCAGTTAGTACTTAAATTATGATCAATAAAATGAGCAGATTACATTATATTTGCACTTGCTTAGAAAGTTACAGAAGTAGCGATGCATGCAATAATACAATCGCTTAATACATTTATCCTTCACATCTTCAATGGAGGAACTCAAGTACGGTTAGTACCTTGTGCTTAGTCATTCAGACAGTTCAAAATAAAGCATCTTACTGCACTTATAAAATGAACACTATTATGAAGAGCCAAAGGGAAAAAAAAAGCATCCCTACGAAAAATGCAGCAATACAAATCAAAATATAAAAGCATATTTATGCCTACAAAACATCAACTTACCATATTAAATGTCTGCTGGAAACTAGGTCATAAAGGTGGGAACAGGGAATGAATATTACATTCACGAAGAAAGGGCACATAAATTAAAAAAAAAAATCTGTCTCATAGCTTAATCTGGGAACTTCTAACATCTCCAACAGAAAGTAGATTTTTTTAGGGATACATGGAAACAACAACTCAAAGTACTCAACATCCAAGTCACACAGGGATTTCTAAACAATGAAAACAGATTTATAACCCATCTTCTAAGAACAAAAACAGCCAGCGTAACTGTTGAAATAAAGGTAAAGTATGTTTTTTCTTACTGAAGCAGTTAAGAAGTATGGCATGAAAGCTTGACCTAACCGAAGCTGTTCACAATCTTAAGTACAGCATTTGCAGTAACCTATTAAAGAAAAAGACTTGGTATTAATCAGCTCAAGTGGTCTGGAGTGGGGACATACCTCTCAACTACCCAGAATTTGAAAGAATATCCCAGCTTTTGCTTCATATTTTGCAGTGTTCCCTTGTGTTGCTCTTTTTTTTTTTTTTGGCAAATCACTGAGGACTGAAAGGACTAAATAAGACATTTGAGTTTCAGGCTTCATATCCTTCAGAAAATATATTCTAATGCAAAATCTGTTATTTATCAACTTTCTAAGTTCATAACAGAAATATTTAAACTCTGTCCCTGATTATGCGTATCTGTCCACCATTATTTTTGGCTTTGTCCAGAATGTTTGCACTTAATGGTTGAGAGGTATGAGATGGGACAAGGCATCAAATCTCAGAAAATTCTACAACTGAATATGGAACGTATTCACTGCATTACCAAAAAACAGAATTCTTTCAACGGCCTTTTATAGATTTTTAATCTGGCACATCCAGAGTAAAGGTTCATCACTCAGAATAACAGAAAACCTATTACAACAGCTTAATCCCAAACAGTAAACGCAAGGAAATTACCCAAGTCGTACAATAACTGCTCCGTTGTTCAAGACTGCCATTCAGTTGAGGATTAAGACATAAGCTTACCAGTTGGGCAGGACTATCATTTACAAAAGCATGACAAAGGAAGAGCTGCATGCCATCTGCAGAGGTATGAAATAGCACACGCAATACTTCATAACCTCTCCTCAGCTGCCTAATGAGACCAGTGATACCGATCAATATAGGTAAAATTCATATCCTTAAGGAACTGCCCCATAATTAATTACAGTAAACTTTGTGAAGTAAACCCATTAACAAAATTAAAATTTAATAATAATTTAATAATAATAATTTTAAAATTATGCTAATCCACACCATATTCAACATACTAGACAATCTTCAAGTATACACAATGATGTCAAAAGCTACACTTATGACTACAGATACAAGAATGGATAGTGTGCTGTCATCGAGGCAAAAAGCGGTAATCATGATTAAGAGGATAATTATCTGTTTTGAGTCACCTTCTAAATCCAGATCATTAAGACATGGTCAGAGACAATTTAAAACTTTTTCAGCTGCAGACTTACTACCTTCTCAATCCCCAACCCCCAATATCTAGGATTAGACATAGCAACCAGCATTATTAATTTATGACAGAGATAAGTAATGTCAGGTACAAGGAAAGTTTTTTTAAAAATGGTTGTGAAAAACGATCCCCTTTTACAACAGAAACACCACCACATAAGGAGGCCCACACAGCTTCCATAAACATCTGGATGGCAACATCAACACTTTCTACAAGCAAATAAAAGGGTCCAAAACCATTACTAGTTAAAGAAGGCATCATCAAGTGGACAGTTCTTATAATGTCTGAGGTTCTATGAAATCTCATATACTTCTCAGGAAGCCTGCAGTGTCACTCCTTTCATTATGGTTATTGTATAGTGCTTCTCAGGAAAAGTAGTGGCTTCTCCCTGGACATAGTAAATTTCCTTCACAAAAAATCTTGTAAACTCAACACTCACTTTGCACCAATATACACTTCTGTAGGAGTCAATATTAGTTGCACAGCCTGTAGACCATACAGAGAGTTATACAGTAAGATTATCTGCCCAAGCAATCTCCTTGGTTATAAAAATAGCTATTGGGGTGCTGGCTATTGTCTCATAAGAACTTAAATGTTGCATCAGAAGATAGTCAATGTACAGATTTCATTTCTTCTACCTCTTCTGAAGTTTCCTAAGCTGATGCCTCATTGTTGTCTCCTGGAAGCAAAACTGTGGATGACGTTTGGAGACATAGGAGTGAGACTGTAATAATGAAATTAAAAACTCATGACCTCCATAATGTGAGATGCCAGTACTGTGTCAGAATCCTCCACCACCACCCCCCTGAAAAAGACAGTCATATCTCACTACCAAATTTTAGGCACTAAAGTCTCAGATAAAAATAAGGCAAAAAAACTGCATTATCAAAAAAAGCAAGAAAGAACAAGGTCGGTACATTTCAAACTGCATAATACGATAGTCTGTCCAAATAATACGATAGTCTGTCCAAATAACTGGTTCAACTCCCAAATTAATATTTAAATAAAAAAAACTGCGGTGGTGGTGCTGCGATAGCGTTGTCACCTCACAGTTAGACGTTGCCCGTTCGATTCTCAGTTAGAGTGTCTTCTGTGTGTCGACATGCGTGAATGGGCGTTCCTTCGTTGAAGGTTGTGCGTTAGGCCCGGCAAGCCAGCACGTAAAAATCTACTGCCAATCATTAGCAGACCGGAGTTCCGCTGTGGCGACCCCTAACTGGGAAAAGCCGAAAGACACAAACAAACAAAGAGTAGATGGCCAAGCATATATGTTCTTTAAAGTATGCAGGATAGGCTAATGTCAGCCTTCAATCTAAAGCTACTAAAATTTGAAAGCCTTTGCAAAACAGGCAGAGAACTGGTCGCCCTAACAAAAAAGAAGCAATAACTTTTAGCAACTTGTGACTGTGTCAATGTGACAACTTTCTTATTTTAAACTAAGCTGTTACAATTACTATCTAGCTCCACATAAACAGAAGTTGCTATAAACAGGTATGATGCAACACAAGCAGGTGAAATGACAAAAACCCAAGCTTCTCTCTGGTCAGCTAAAAAAATCCCATACAGTATCAGCTCCCCAGTCGGTGACATGGCACTTCTAGGCAATCAGCCAGTTTCACACACACAAGACTGTGGACAAGTCCATGAACGTACTATATGTTTATCAACTATCTCCCCCATTTTTCCCCAGACAGTTTCAACATACGGATATTAAACAAGACCATCACCACCATCATACATTAGAGTTGTTTTCTCAATGCAAATTTGAAAGTTACAGTTAAGCAGGACATCACCAAGTAAAGCAAATTTTGTGAAGTATGTACTCCCAAACTGTTTATGGTGACAAACCTTACCAAAACGTCTGTCACTCACATTTGCTACAATTACTTTGCTTCCCTTAACAAGTGGTTTGACGGATTTTTACTTGATGACAATATGTTAATTGAAAGCCTCCAGATTGAGAAAAAAAAAAAAAAAACACGCACTGTAGTGGGTCCTCTGCCCACTAATCATCTATATGAAGTTCTGGTCTGCGAGACAGCAATTTATACGGGATCCCAACTTTTCTAATGCATACAGCAGTCTTTCAGACAGCCTGCTAACAGTGGATGCATACCTCTCAAGTGTACCTCATTATGAAGAATGTTCTTCAACTGGGGTCTTAAAAAGCTCATGTTCCTCAAAGTTCCACACTTTTAGAGCCTGTCACACATTCAATGTTAGGAATGTTTTAACGGATATCCATGAAAAATAGAACTGAATCATACCAATTCATTAAAATAGCTCTTCTATAAGCGAAAATAACATTTTAACCAAACTAACTGCTTCTTAGTTGAAGGTGTTGGTAACCTGTTTAGTAAGTGTTCCACATTTTACCCATTTGTTCCACATTATGAGAGGTAGTGTTCTTCATTTGTAGATGGCTGAGTGCATGTCAAAGAAAGTACAGTTGTCTACCTAACATAAATGTAGATGTTCGAGTGTATTCACTGTTGCAGTTATTACACTTGGGTTATCCTACTGGCAGGCTACCCGTAGTCGGCCTGAATTCCAAAGTCCTGGTCCAGTGTCGGTTGCTGTCACCTCTTCCATGCCGTTAGTGCGCCAGGGGTATAAAAGATGCAGCCAACGCCATTTTCTTCAGTTTTTCTTGCCCTAGATGTCAGGTGCCCCCAAAAAGGTAGGCTAAAAATTCTGCTTATAAAAAAGCATGCAGTAACATAATTATTACCTTCATCTACAAGCAAATACACCACATAGATTGTATAGAATAGAGAAGTATAGATAAGTCCCAGCAATGAAAAGGGGGATGGAGGGAGGGTAACCTGGACTGCAACAGTGAATACACTCGAACATCTACATTTATGGTAGGTACACAACTGTACTATGTTCATCGTGTTTCACTGTTGCAGTCATTACACTTGGGCTGAATCCCAAAGCTGAGGTTGGGAGGCTGGGCCTAAATAGAATTAGGAGTGGCTATGAGGCCCTGCAGAACTGCAGTGGCAAAGCCTGCTCTGGATTTAGAGTAAAGAGGTAAGTGGTAGTGCTTTGCAAAAGTGTGCACTGAAGTCCAAGTTGCAGCCTCCAAATTATCCTTGGTTGGTACTCCTCTGAGGAAGGCTGCTGAAGTGGCTGCTGCTCTGGTTGAATGTGGCCTAATGCCCTTAGGCACTGATTTGCCATGTTGTGAATAGCAGAAACGAATGCAGTGGCCTATCCATTTTGAAAAAGTCTGCTTTAAAATAGCCTTTCCTTGTGATCCTGCAGCAAATGCCACTAAAAGTTGCTCAGTCTTTCTGAAAGTTTTAGTTTTGTCCAAGTAGAAGCGTAACTGTCTGTGTATGCCCAAAGGATGCAGAAGTCTCTCCCCTTTATTCTGTGGGTTTGGGTAAAAGGTTGGCAAATGAATGGTTTGGTTAAGAGCCACACTGGACACTACCTTAGGCATAAATGTTTGGTTTGTCCTTAGAGAAACCCTGTCCGGATAGAAAATAATAAAAGGTTCCACAGCCATAAATGCCTGCAACTCTGAGACTCTTCTTGCTGAAGTTATTGCTAGGAGCAGAGCTGTTTTCCATGATAAGAATTTTATCTCGGCTGTATTGGCTGGCTCAAAAGGAGGCAGTGTGAGCTTTTCCAAGACAAAATTGAGGTCCCATGCAGGTACTGGTGCTCTCCTTGGAGGTCTTATGTTTTTGGCCCCCGAGGTACTGCCTTAGCAGTGGATGTGAAAAATAGGTGGGTCCGTATTGTAATGAGCTGAAATGGAAAAGGCATGGATCTTAATTGATGAGAAGGATAGGCCTTTGTCCAGCATCTCAGTTAGGTATTGTAAAATCTGAGGAATATTTGGTACAAGCATGTCAATTCCTTGTGCCTGGTTCCAAGCACAGAATCTCTTCCATTTTTCTGCATAATATTTTCTGGTGCTGGGCCTCCTGGCCTCCAAAATAACATCCATAACCACTTTAGAGAGATATGTGTTCTGAATGGTTACATTATCCGCCATGCAGCCTGATTTAGAGTTCTGAGTTGACTGTGCAGGATCTGATTGTTTTGTTGGGTCAGTAAATGAGGAATTTGAGGTAATGTCCAGGCTGGGCCTTGAGACAAGCTCTTTAGGATTGGGTACCAGTGCTGGCATGGCCAATCCGGGGCAATCAGTATCATTTTTGGCTTCTCTTGTCTGACCTTTAGGAGTAGTTTGGGAAGGAGAGGCAGTGGAGGAAAGGCATATACTGTAAGGGTTTTCCAGCTGAATGACAGGGCGTCCACTTTCCATGCTTGTTTGTGATAAGTCCTTGTGCAGAATCTCTGTAGTTGACAGTTGTGAGGGGAGGCAAATAGATTATGTCTGGGCATCCCCATTTCCTTGTTACCATGCTGAAGATTTGTGGATCTAGTTTCCACTCGTGAGGATCCATGAGGGTTCTGCTTAGTTTGTCTGCCAGAGCATTTGTCTTTCCTGGCAGGAATTGTGCTTGCAGGTGTACTTGATAAGTCAATGCTGTGTTCCACAAAATCATGGCTGGTCTGCAGAGGGGGTAAGAATGTGTGCCTCCCTGCTTGTTTATGTACCACATGACTGTAGTATTGTCCATCTTTATCAGCAGTTGTCCTGGATGAAGTAGATCCTTGAAGGCTGTCAGGGCATTCTGTACAGCTAGCATCTCTTTTTGACTGATATGAAGATGCCTTTGGCTTGCGGACCATGTGCCCTGAATACATTTTCCTGCCATGTGCGCCCCCCAGGCATAATCTGATGCATCTGTTGTTAGTGTCTGCCTGGCTGTGGGCAAAGTGAATGGCTGTCCCTTGTCGTGGTGACAGGCCTGTGCCCACCATCGAAACTCCTGTTGCAGGCAGGGTATGAGGGTAATTAATGTTTCCACGATGTGGCAATGTTGAGTCCAAACACTTTTTAGATACCATTGTAGCTTCCTCATATGCAGTCTTGCATATGGAATTAGCAGAATGCAGGATGCCATGAAGCCCAAAGCCTGCAGAATTTTTCTTGCAGATAACTGGGTCTTTGTTGCCATGCTTTCGAAGTAAGAAGTCAGTTGCCTTTGTTTGGCTGGCGTGAGATAAGCCATCTGGGCAGTTGTATTTAAGCTTGCACCCAGGAATATTATCTCTTGAGAGGGTACTAGTTTTGATTTCTTTTCGTTTACTGTGTACCCTAGGCAAATTAGTAATCTTTTTACAAACTCCAGATGCTTTAGTAGAATGTCTTTGTTCTCTGCTTGAATAAGGCAGTCGTCCAAGTAGGGATATATCTGAATTCCTCTTTGTCTGCAAAATGCAATTACTGGTGCCAGGCATTTTGTGAAGACCCTGGAAGCAGTAGATAAGCCAAAGGGCAGTGCAGAGAATTGGTAGTGCATTGAGCCAGCTATGAATCCGAGGTATCTTCTGCAAGACTGTCTGATTGGGACATGCAAGTATGCCTCTTTGAGGTCCAAAGTTACAAGCCAAGCCTTCTTGCCCAACATGGGCAGAAGTTGCTGCAGAGTCAACATTTTGAATTTTGGAACATCCAGGAAAGTGTTTAGAATAGACAGGTCCAGAATTGGTCTTCAGGCTTTGTCCTTTCTGGGTACTAAAAAGAGTCTTGAGTAAAATCCTTGTCCCTGCTCTAGTTGTGGTACTGGCTGAATAGCCCTCAAGTCCACGAGAGATGAAACTTGCTTTTGTGCCTCTGCCCATTGATTGTGTGGCAGGTCTGGCATACCTTTTGCCTTTGGAAGGGTGTGAAAGTGGAACCTGTAGCCCTGAGAGACTATATTTAAGACCCGTTTGTCCTGGGTGATCATGTGCCAATTTTGTGAAAAAAGTGCTAGCTTTCCCACCAAGGGTGCTGCCAAAACATAAGTGCTTGGCATTGGCAGAGGAAAATCATTGGGACTGTTTTCCTATATGGCTGTGATTTGTCTTCTCCACTTTTGGAGGTAGAAGCACCCCATTGTTTGGGCCTGTATGAACCCTGGGGCTGTTGTCTGCCTCTAGGGCATCTGTATCTGCCTCTTTGTGGCCTGTCCGAAACTGGAAAGGACCAATTCTTAGAAGGCCAGTTCCTGCTAAATCTGGGAGGTTGTACCTGTAAGAAATCCTTTACTGCCTGTATAGATTTCGCTTTATCCTCCATTTTCTTCAACACCTCTTCTGCCTTAACATCAAACAAAGTATCATGCTGTAATGGAGCATCCAATAATTTTGCTTTAACATGATCAGGCAGATTCTGTTCCTTTAACCAAGCATGCCTTCTAATGACAGAACCTGTGACAGCAGCCCTGCAAGAGGCCTCCAGTGAATCAAAACCACATTGCAAAGTATGCTTTCCCACTTGTACAGCTGCATGCAATAAATCCTGCATTTCCTTGTTTTCAGAACATTCAGAATTGGTTAACATTTTCTGCTTTAGCAGTGACATTAAGTATTGCTGACATTTAAGCATATGAAACTGACAATTTAAAGCCCTTACAGCCAAGGTAGCAGAAGTGTAAACTTTTTCCCCCATCTGTCCAGAGCCCTAGAATCCCTGTCCGAGAGGACAGAGTTTTTTGCAGTAGAGGCCTTGACCCCTTTGGGACCCTGAGATATAGTTTCTGGGTCAGCAGCAGGGTTTTTATATAGAAATTTATGAGAATCTGGAACCCTGTGGTATCTGTCTGGCTTAACAGGTGCAGGAGGTAGAGAGTCAGGAGACAGGCCGGACTCTGAAAATACATCATCTACAATGTCTAGAACAGGTGGAATAGCAAGAGGTCTGTGCTGAGGTAGTAGCAGAAAGTCTCTGAGCCTTTTCTTAGATTCTGAGTAATCTTGGCTCTCCCAGTGGAAATGCTCCCTCATGGTATGCAGGGTTTCCCCAAAAGAATAATCCTCAGGAGGAGAAGCTGAAGGAATGGATTCTTCAGCATCAGAATCCTCACAGGGAGGAAAAGAGTATCCCTGTTCTGAAGAGGAGTCAGAGGAAATGGAAACCTGATCAGAAGAATCATATTCTGTGTCTTGCCTAGGCCTCTTTATCAGGAGGGGGATGGGGACCCCTGATCAAAGTAATCAGGTCTTCGGCCATTCTAAGCATCTGTTTCTTAGGCATGGAAGTCTGTCCAGGAGAATGCTGTACTTGTTTCTTTGTCTTTAAAGCTGTTTTTAGTCTTTGCCTTGGAAGCTGAGGTTTGCTTGACATATAGCTGTGTAGGTCTGAAAACACCCTCAGAAGCAGATGCCTGCTCAGCAGCTCTGGACCCATCTGAGGGAATAGTTTCCAAGTGTCCAATACCTTGAGTATCCAGAGGCCTAGCTGTCTCCACGTGGGAGTCGGAAGCGGCCTGTGGTCTGAGGTAGCGGACGTCAGGGGCTGCGAAAGCACCTCACTGAGAACCAGCAACTGGCCTAGCGGAGGCCTCATCGCCGGTTTTGGACCTCTGATGCCTGTCCTTTTCCTTTTGCTTTTTATAAACTCCGGTCGTCGGCTGTTCCGACGGCATTATATAATTAAACCTTCGGCCAAAGTAATGGAAAGCAAAATCGTACCGACGCTTAATAGTGCGTTGGTTAAATGTAGCACAAAACCAACAGCTAGCAACATTGTGGTCAGGGCCTAGGCAAGGAATACAGTAAGAATGAAAATCCTTATGAGGTATTTGCTTCCCACAAGAAATACAATTGTTAACTTTTTCTGACATCGGTTTGGAGCAAGAAAAAAAGTTTCCCCAACGGGGCACTTAGCTTTATTGAAGACTTCAGATCTGAAATTCGATTTCGAAAATCTCAGGAGTTGGCTGACCGGCACTTGCGAACTGCTTTTGCTTCGGGCATGGCGCGGCAAGAAAGACTGAAGAAAATGGCGTCGGCTGCATCTTGTATACCCCTGGCGGACTGACGTCAGGGAAGAGGTGACAGCAACCGACGCCGGACCAGGACTTTGTAATTCAGGCCGACTACGGGTAGCCTGCCAGCAGGATAACCCAAGTGTAATGACTGCAACAGTGAAACACTATGAACATCATTTTACTTGCAGAGTTCTGGTTTTGCATATCACCATGAATTTTGGAAATGAATACAATCCATCACTATAGCAGCTTTTATGCTTGGTCCCCCTTCTAGTAATAGATTTTCGTAGTTATTTCAACATCCACGATTAGTTTAATATTCATTGAATTAGTACCACTTGTTTTGTATGCAAATCAAATTCTTTAGGTGATGAAGTTCTTACTGTGCATCATTAGTAAGGTAGCAGAGTATTTCAAGTGGTTATGAACAAGATTAAAATACAACATCCATTACGCTACTATAGAAAGTACAGTTGTGTACCCTTTACCATAAAAATGTGGATGTTTGAATGTATTCACTGTTGCAGTCATCACACTTGGGTTTATCCTGCCAGGAGTAGCCCTCAGATGGCCTGAATACCAGAGGCTTAGTATTTCTGCGTCAGTTACTGTCGCTCCAGGACTGACGCCAGGTCGTCAGTGGTATAAAGACAGGCAGCTGACACCATTACAATCAGTTTTTCTTGCCCCAACTGTCAGGAGCCCCCAAATAGGGAGCTAGGTTATTGTGGAAGAACACCACCAGTAGAAAGTAAATACCAAAAATCCCTTTAAGGAGTGAGGAAGAGAAAGAGAGACAGAGAGAGAGACAAGGGGGAAGGAGGGTGGGAAACCAAAACTGCAACAGTGAATACACTCAAACATCTACATTTATGGCAAGTGTACACAACTGTACTATGCTGTTTATGTTTCACCGTTTCAGTCATCACACTTGGGTTGATTCATAAAGCTGAAGAAAAGGATGGAGGCAGTCAAGAACACTGGGGGGATGGCTAGGATGCCCTGCCCTGCAAGACTGTGGTTGCAAAGCCTGCCCTGGATTTGGAAAAGCTAGGCAGGTGGTAATGCTTGGTGAAGGTATGAACAGAGCTCATGTTGCAGCCTCCAGGATGTCCCAGGTAGGGACCCCCCTCTGAGAAAAGCTGCAGAGGTGGAGGATACCCTGGTGGAATGCGTTCTGACCCCTTAGGGGGCGGTTTCCCATGGTATTTGTAGCAATAATAGATACAGTGTGATATCCATTTGGAGATTGTTTGGATATGGCCTTGCTCTCTGCCCCTGCTGCAAAGCTGACTAGCAATTGGTCAATCTTCCTAAAAGGTGTAGTCCTATCCAGGTAGAATCTGCGTTGTCTGTGCACATCTAGAGAATGCAGAATCCTTTCCCCCTTGTTTTGTGGGTTAGGGAAAAAAGGTGGGCAAATGAATTGATTGGTTGAGAGCCACACTGGACACCACTTTAGGCATGAAAGTTGGGCTAGTCCTGAGGGAGACCCTGTCAGCATGAAACATGATGAAGAGCCCTACAGCTATGAGTGCTTGTAGCTCTGAAACTCTTTTAGCTGAAGTGATGGCCAGAAGCAAGGCTGTTTTCCAAGAGAGGAATTTTAACTCTGCTGAAGCTGCAGGCTCAAAGGGGGGGGGGGGGGTAGTGTGAGCTTTTCCAATAATAAGTAAAGGTCCCAAGCTGGGGTAGGAGCTCTTCTGTGTGGCCTTAAATTGTTAGACCCTCTTAGGAACCGTTTGAGGAGAGGGTGAGAAAAGAAAGGTGGCTCTGTGCTGCATTGAGCAGAGATCGCAGAGGCATGAATTTTAATAGAAGAGAAGAATAGGCCCTTGTGTAGTAGGTCTGCTAGGTAATCCCGGATGAGAGGTAGGGAGGGCTGTGCTGTTTCAGCTCCTTTAGCCTGGATTCCATTTGTCAGCATAGGATTTTCTAGTGCTGGGGCGTCTGGCCACACGTATAACATACAGGACTTGCTTGCTTAGGCTGGCAACTAGAGAAAAGGTCACAGAATAAGCAAGGCTGCCAGGTTCAGGGTCTGCCGTTGTGGATGCATGAATTCTCCATTCTGCTGGGTCAGGAGAGTTGGGATTTGAGGTAGGTGCCATGGTTGCAGGGGAGACCGACTGCGCAGCAGTGGATACCAGTGCTGGCATGGCCAGTCTGGGGCAATCAAGACTGCTCTTAGTTTTTCCTCCCTTATTTTGAGTAGTACCCTTGAAAGTAGAGGTAGAGGAGAAAATGCACAGATCGAGAGGTTTACCCATTGGAAGGACAGGGCATCCACTTTCCAGGCTTTGCTGTGAAGTTCCCTGGTGCAGAATTTGCTGAGCTGGTAATGGTTGTGGGAAGCAAAGAGGTCCACCTTCGGGGTACCCCATTTCTGGGTTACAAAGTTGAAGGTGCTGTGGTCTAGCTGCCACTCGTGTGGGTCTAAGAGGTTTCTGCTAAAGTTGTCTGCCAGAGAGTTTTGGAAGCCTGGCAGGAATTGTGCTTGCAGGTGAATTTGCATGGCTGAAGCAGTGTGCCAAAGGGTCATGGCGAGCCAGCAGAGGGGATAACAGTGAGTTCCTCCCTGTTTGTTGATGTACCACATCACTGTGGTGTTGTCTGTTTTGATCAGTACAGGCCCCGGGGAGAGTAGGGGGTCTGAAAGCTGTTAGAGCGTGCCGAACAGCTAGCACCTCTTTTTGGTTGATGTGCAGCTGTATTTGATTTGGGCTCCAATGGCCCTGAATGCACCTGCCGTCCAGGTGTGCACTCCAGGCATAATCTGATGGGTCTGTGGTTAGGGTGTGGGCTGCATGGGGTTGTGAGAAGGGAAGATCCTTGTTGTGGTTGCATGCTGCTGCCCACCAAAGAAAATCTTTCCTTAGACAGGGTATCATAGGTATGATCATTTCCAGGTTCTGAGAGTGTTGACACCAAAGGCTTTTTTGGTACCACTGAAGTTTCCTCATATGCAGTCTGACATATGGAATGAGTAGAATGCAGGATGCCATGAACCCTAGAGCTTGCAGGATTTTCCTTGCAAATAACTGGGTTCTGGTGGCTAGTTGAGAGAAGTAGCCTGTCAGATAGGCTTGTTTTTCTGGAGTAAGGAATGCCATCTGGGATGCTGTGTCCAGACTTGCTCCCAGGAATAGAATTTTTTGAGTGGATACTAGTTTGGATTTCTTTTCGTTTATAGTATACCTCAGGGAGGTCAGTAGGTTTTGTACAAAGGTCAGGTGCTGTAACAGCTTTTCCTGACTGTCTGCCTGAATCAGACAGTCGTCTAAGTAGGGATAAATTGGAATATTCATTTGTCTTCAAAAAGCAATGGCTGGAGCCAGGCATTTTGTGAAAACTCTGGGAGCAGTGGATAAGCCAAAGGGAAACACAGAGAACTGAAAGTGCAGAGATTCTGCCCTGAAACGTAGATATTTCCTGCAGGAATCCCTTGATTGGGATGTGTAGACAGGCCTCTTTTAGGTCTAGGGTGGCTAACCAAGCATCCTTGAGCATTTTGAATTTTGGTATCACCAGGAAGGTGTTTAGAATTAATAGATCGAGGATTGGGTACAGGGTGTCCTCTTTTCTGGGTATCAGGAAAAGCCTGGAATAGAAACCTTGGCCTATCTGGTCTGCAGGAACAGGCTGTATTGCCCTCAAGGAGAGCAGGGAATGGACTTGGTTTTGGGCCTCTGCCCACTGGTTTGGAGGAAGATCTGGGAACCCTTTTGGGGTTGGCAGTGTGTGGAAATAAAATCTGTATCCCTTGGTCATTATGTTGAGGACCCATCGGTTGTCGGTGACAGAGGCCCACTTTTTTGCATGGGGGGGGAAGAGTTTTCCTCCTAGCGGCACAAGCAGGTAGGCAGAGGTAAGGGGTGGAGGTGTAAAGTCATTGAGTTCCTTCCATAAGGGGGTGGCTTAGCACTCCCTGTTTTTGAAGTGGAAGAACTCCATTGGTTAGATCTCTGCATTCCCTGGGACTGTTGTCAGGGGGGGGGGGGTCTGCTACCCCTAGCTCTTGTCTGAACTGGCCTTGAGGGGGCCGGAAAGGACCAGTGCTTGGATGGGCAATACCTACTGAACCTCAGAGCCTGGACCTGTAAGACGTCTTTAACTGTCTGCATAGATTTGGCTTTTTCTTCCATCTTTTTTAAGACCTCTTCTGCCTTGGTGCCAAACAAATTGTCTTTGTTCAATGGTGCATCCAACAGTTTTTATTTGACATGGTCTGGCAAGGTCAGAACCTGTGACTGCTGCCCTGCAGGATGCTTCTAGGGCATCAAAGCCACATTGCAAGGTGTGTTTAGTAACTTGGCTTGCAGAATGCATAAGCTCCTATAAGTCTTTGTTTTCTGCACAAGCTGTAAAGGTAGATATTTTCTGTTTAAGGAGTTCCATTGTATGTTGCTGGTATTTCAGCATGTGGAGCTGGCAATTTAGTGCTCTAGTGGCAAGAGTTGCAGATGTGTATACTTTTTTTTACCCCATCTGTCTAAAGCTCGGGAATCCCTGTCTGAGGGGGTGGGATTCTTAGCAGTGGTTCCTTTTATTCCTTTAGGTCCTTGGGAGATGACTTCTGAGTCAGCAGTAGGATTTTTGAAAATAAATTTATGAGAGTCAGGGACTCTAATACCTATCAGGCTTCATGGGAGCAGGCTTCATGGGAGCAGGTGGAAGGGTGTCATGAGTTAAACTGGATTCCATAAAGACATCATCCACAACATCCAGAACAGGAGGAATGGCTAAAGGTCTGTGCTGTGGTAAATCTAAGAATTCCCCGAGTCTCTTTTTGGACTGAGGATAGTCCTGACACTCCCATTGGAAATGCTCCCTTAAAGTATGTAGTGTTTCACCAAATGAAAAATCCTCTGGAGGAGAGCCAGAAGGAATGGATTCCTCTGCATCTGAATCCTCATAAGCAGACAGGGGTTGCATGTCTTCACAGTCAGAAACCTCAGAGTCATCGGACTCCTGTCAGATAAAACTACTGGGGACAAATCTCTTTCTTTTGGAAGGGGTAGGCTGGCTTCTCCTAATAAGCATAAGGTCTTCCCCCATTTTAAGCATTTGAGATTGAGGCATGGAAGCAGGTGCTTGAGCTTGGGTCGTCGTTTTTTTAGGCGTAGTTCGTACCCTGGGCCTTAGAAACTCAGTAGTTTAAGAAAGAACTGAAGACGCAAAAGAAGTCGTCAGTTTGTGTCAAGTATCGGTAGTGCAAAGAACTTTCTCGGAAGCCGGTGCCTGCTCAGCGGCTCCGGAACCATCCAAGGTAGACACATCCGCAGGATCCTTAGTCAAAGAAGAGTCTCGCGGCATACCGGACTCCGAACGGGTCTCGGTAGTGGCCTGCGAATCCACAGAAGCGGGCATCAGGGGCTGCAAAAGTGCCTCACTGTGGACCGAACTGGCAACTAGCTTAACGGATGCGTCGTTGGCAGTTTTGAACCTGTGTTGTCTGTCTCTGTCTTTATCCTTATGTTTTTTTCAGAAGATCAGCAGTCGGATGGCTTACCGTAGCAATTTCAGAATACGGAGATAGAGATCAAAAATATTTAGCTACAACAAGGGCCCCACGACATATAGTTCTGGCGTTGAACAAAGCACAAAACCGACAGTGAGTGACGTCATGGTCTGGGCCTAAACAGATGACGCAATAAGAATGGAAATCTTGGTGTGGTATTTGCTTTCCACAGGTGAGACCATTGTTAACTTTTTCTGACATTGGTTAGAACAAAAAAAAAAAGGATTTCCAACGGGGTACTTCGCTTTAGAAGACTTCAACTTCAATTCGGAAACAAAAACTCAGCTGCTGCTTCGGGCTCCTCGGCAAGAAAGACTGATGTAATGGCGTCGGCTGCCTGTTTTTATACCACTGACGACCTGACGTCAGTCCTGGAGTGACAGCAACCGACACAGAAATACTAAGCCTCTGGTATTCAGGCCGACTGAGGGCTACCCCTGGCAGGATAATCCAAGTGTGATGACTGCAACAGTGAAAACACGAAGAACATCTGTAGTTTATGTAACATTTTTCAGAACATTTTAATGATAAATTTAGAAAAAAATATTATAGATACAATTAAAGCAAGAGTGAGAGCGTAAGTGTAACAAGCATGGCAATTAGCTCAGGAAAGTTAATCAGGATACATGTAATACCCAAACTATACTGGGCTGATTCTCTTTCTGTATAGATCCACTAAATTAGTATGAACTATACAGTGGTCCACTGATGGGTTCAAAAGTAATTATTCAATCCAGTCCCAAAGCAACAGGCCTGTCTGCAAACCATGAAGAGATTTTCATATACCAAAGATGTGAGTTTTTACCTTCCTCTTTATGCATTCTGTTCTTATTCCAGATGGAGAATGTGATATCAGCCAAACATGCTAGCGTTGTTATTTCTAGCACAACATGCCTACATCTATTATTAACATGTACCCTCAATATCTTTTAGTTAGATTCTGGTAATCACCCGGAGATCACAGGCCATGACTTGAGCTAGCTGTATAGCTATGAAGCACCAAGCATACATCATCTATATGTAATGTGTAGCTCCAGCAGATGTATTTCGAAAACAGGACATCAAACTCAGACAAAAAAAATCCAAAATACAACAGTGCAAGGAATTAAAGTGCATCTGCCAGGGGTGGAAAAAAGCGGATTATGTGTGTGTGCCCATACATGTCTCTTAAATAAACATACCAAAAGTTTATAATGCTTGTGGAAGGTTACAACCTAATAAAAAGTTGTGAACAAATGTTCTTCCAAGTCTTTGAGTAGGACTGTTCTGAAATTTGATATTTTCAGATTTGAAATATAGGGCTGCTCATTTTTAATACCAGATTTAATGCTTGTGACACCAGCACATCAATGTTATTGTCATGGTGTCCATACTCAAACATAACCTTCCAAAGAATTCATCAGAAGCACCTCTTCAGATGTCTGTCAGAAAGTTTCATAGTCATACAGCCAAGACAGGAATGACAGATGAACTGCATATTAGTCGATGTCTTAAATGTAGTCATGGTCTATCAAACAATATCAAGGCAGTCTTCCAAAGGCAGCAGTGAACTGTGTCTGTAGCTAGGCAGGGGTGATTAGACAGTGGAAATGCTAAACTCCCTTCGGGATTTATCCCTCAATAGGTAATTTTGAGTTGCTATTTTAAAGGTCTAGCAGGTGGGCTAGCCAAAGACAAGACGGAAAAAATGGAACACAAAAATAAATATCTCTGGGTAAGTGCAAAATTGTAAGTGTAAATGTTTAACTATGAAAAATCCTGTCAAATTTAGCAGAAATGGGAATTCATCAAGCCAATTCTCAAGATAGCAGTTCGACTCTAGCTGGAGCCATTCTCATTCTACAATGTCTTGTGCATTTTTCTGCATTGTTTTCATTTCTGCACTGATGCACTAAAAACCAATAGTGACTTTATGGACTCGCATAATTATGAATTTCTGCAGGTTGCATACAACACAGAAGATTCCCAACAGATTTTAAGGTACTCTAGTAACCAATGCTGTGTTATGTCATTAAGGTTTTTCAAGTTCAAAGTAAACAATGGGAAAACTGAAAGCACTTTATATTCTGTATCTGTAATTTAACTTGTGACTTCAAAAGGAATACTACAATCATCTGCAGAGGCCAAACTTATAATTTGACAGGTACAACTCACCAACTTTCATACCATTTAGCTACTGAAATGCCATTTCTGAATAATAACAACAACAAAACATGCTTACTTTATACCATTCAATAAATGGATGGAATGTTTGTCGAATTGCAGAAAATCCCTTTTGCACATGACCAGGCTGTTCTTCAACAAACGTAGTACTTGAAGCAGGTGGACTGTAAACAGACAGCTTGAAGACAAAATAGTTACATGCAATAACTGTTAGTACATGCCAGGCATAATACAACGCAAAAGTAGTACAGGATGAAAAACAAGATTTGCTTCTGTAATGAACTATTCCAATACCACTAAGTCAGGAAAAAATTTCAAAAGCTTTATTTTTTTTTTTTTGCATGAAAAGCACACCCTCGCATTCAGAAACATTTTTGTGGTCACATAATGGATGATTAGGGAGATCGAAGTAGGACAATGAGGCCAGAGGCTCATTAAGCAATGTGAAAACACAGACCACAAAGAGGAGCAGAGAATCACAATGACCAAATGACTGAAGAACCCAGTACTGTGCATGTAGTATAACCACAACAATCCCATTCACAAGTGTAGCGTTACACTTTTTTCCTTTGGAGAGAAACGTGTCTTATTTTTTTTTTTTTTTTTTTTTTGTTCTTAGAAGAGTAGAGGGGAGGAATTAATGGGCAGGAAAGAGGGTGCAAAGATGGTACTAGGGAACAAAAAGGAGAACCAATCAGATGAGAGTACAATGAATCACAAGGAAGCGGTACCACCATGATGGGGGTTATTGTGGGATGACAGCTGACTTTTCTGCCACTCACTGCTGGACCCATCTCTAAATCGTTCCTCACTGGGCACAGACACTGTTGGCTCAACAGGCAGGACCAGAAAATTACAAGACTCTTCCAGCATAAGGGTATTCTCCAGCTGCCAGTCTACCACCACCACCATCACGAATTCCTTCTTTGTAACATATCATGATCTACTAATGATATCCCCAGAGGGACAGACAGCACTCCCTTCCAGTAAATGACCACTGGAGGCTACCACAAAAACCGTCCATTTCACCTCCTGCGGGATGACAGTCATCACCCAGAAGAGAGAGAGATGTAGAGAAAACCAGCAGGGAATGACAGGGCAGGTTAATGGAGAAATGACTGATGCCGAATTACAACCACAGCTACAACTAAACACAACTTTAAACAATAACACAATTGTAACATAAATGGAGAGAAATAAAACAGCAGCCATCAAATAACTAAAAAGTGAGAACAGCAAGAGAGAAAGCAACCCTGACACAGACAAACATGTAACAGGGTAAAACATACGCAAGTAAGTATATTATCAAGCATACAAGTATCTGGAAAAAATGTTATGTATGCAATGACAATGAAGAAAATAGAGCTGACGTGTTACACAAATGGGCAGAATTGCAGGTACTTTCTCAAAGGGTGGAAGGACCCGGATCTTAAAATGCCCTCAAGTATGTACGTGACATAAAAATGCTCGGCTGCAGGACTAAAGAATGTAGAGTTAGACACCACCAGGGCAATGCTGCATGGTCAAGGGGTATAGAAAGATATGGCTGACATGGCTTGCTCAATGGATGCTGCAGGGCAACATGTGGACGACGCCAGTGGGAATCAGCAATAGCTGCTTAAACATGGCCAATATTCAGTGGTTGATAGCCACAAGGTATAGCATCCTTGCAATGTATTGCTGGCTAGCATATGTATAACCAGTGTATGGGGACAGACTTGTACACCGTGTAAGGATGGCAGGCAAGAATAATAGACACAGCTAAACAGGGAGCAAAAGCCATAGGTGTGAGGTTTAGTAATGCACACTGCATAGGGGAGGAACAAGTAGGCAACGGCAAGCATATGACCCATATTCTGACAATGAGGTCAAGTCATACAGGTTAGCAGACCTGACTGCATGATGGTGGTCTGCATGCAGTGTGTGTGTGTGTGTGTGTGTGTGTGTGTGTGTGTGTGTGTGTGTGTCAGGAGGTGTGTACTCCTAACAGGAGGGGTTCGCACTACAAGCAACAATATACTAATATACAGTTCTGCTGCTAAGACAACTATATGCTGCTACACTACCAATATATCCTCCCTGCATATGAAGAATCATTCCATATACTTCTAAAAGGTCAGCCTTTTCTCTTTTTTCTCAGGAGATAAAAAACAAAAGAAAATGGAAACTTGCATGAACAACATTTCTTGCATTTAGCCGGACAGTTATTACATTACAGTAAAATGTACTTGTCATAAATACTTATAGTACAACTCAAGGGCAATTTCCCAATCTTTATCTTTCTACTGGCAAAGAAAGAGAATGCAGTGCCTCTTTAGGTCACTTTCATTGCGTCAGATCTATTCATGTGAGGAGGGTAATGCCTGCTGTAGTGCTCATCTACCTGGAAAGTCAATGCCAGGCACTGATCTTATACGTGGGCACACAAAGAGGTCCCCAGCAGGCACTTCCAGTGGCCTCTGTACATATGATACAGACTCCTTCAGGCACCACCAGGAAGATATGTTACAATTCGTGCCTTCAGACTCATGGCCGCTTCACATCACAAACTAGATGTGATGGTCATCAACATTACACAACAGTTAATGATGCCATAACACAGTGCAGCACAAATGCATGTCATACCAGAATGGAATTTGGGGTGTGAATGACCAGATATTTTTGTATACAGCTTATATAACCAATATCTCATTTCATTATTGCTCTATAGCACTTTTAGATGTTATGCCAAATGCTTACTAAATCCATGCCCCAGCAGGTGTCAGTAACTCACCACACATGTATAAAGTGCTTTGCAGCCATTCATGAGGGTGCATGTCAAGATATGAGCATCACAGTTCAGGCTTGCATAAAATATGCGATTTAGAGATAGCTACCATTGATTGGTTCGCTAACAGCCTCAAAATTGCATCATAAATATTGCTCTGGCTATTACAGTGCTCATTTCACTACAGATTTTGCTATAGATAATAAAGGAAGTGGAAAATGCAAAACATATTTGCTGAGGATATAGAAATTTGCAAAAGGTGGGGCGAGTGTCTAGAGGATAGTGATAGGACTTGTGGACAAATGTTTCAGTAAAACAGTAGTGCGGTACTTTTGTTGTTGCTGTAGGGTGATAAATATCTGACTGCTTGGTGAATGTGAAGGCCAAAGGAGCAACGGTTAGTGGATTAAGAAGGGTACTGCTACACAGCTTTAATCGCAACAGCACAAGGTTTGATTCACAGATATGGCGGATAAAAGACTTCTGTGAGGAATGTGTGGGTTGAGAGTGCTTTCTAAATGAATTCTGATGGTGGTCTGCAACATGTCACTTATAGGTTCATAAATGTGTACTAGGCTAACACCCACAAGGGTCTTTTTAAGCCTAGCTATGCATCCCAAATCAGACATGTTCTGGTGCCCTTGCTAAGTGTAAGCATTTGCTGGACAGATGAAAAAAGCAGGGGCCTGGGAGATGAACCATTTACAGGCTGCCTGTGCACATGAGAAACATAGGTGCCAAACCAGGGATAAACTTCCTGTTCTCCATCCAATTGTTCAAGTTGCACTTGAATTGGGTTACGAAGAAAACCTGCTTCACATGGACTGGGAGCCTGTTCCAGAGAAGGGGTAGTCTCTGGGATACATACCCTTCTCTCCAGCAAGTTTTATTTATATTGCGGGCAAGTTTTTAGACTGGGCAATTCTGGTGCAGCTTGTTTTGCAGATATACAGGTTGTCTATCAAGGTGGTGTCTGATAATGCCTTGTATGCCAGGCACTGATCACCCCTCAGCAGTCTGTAGGAGACTGAACACAGGGATAGGGCTTTAAGACGATCTACATAAGACATGTTACTTACTCCTTGTATTCTTTCAGTGAGGAACATCTGTGGATGTTGCAACTGTTGTGTGTGCCGAATTAGGCATACAACAAAAGGGGGCATTGTACTCAATGACAGGTCTGAAGAATGCTAAATACAGTGGAACAATGGTCTCCTTGGACCGAGGTGCCATACTATTGTTTACAAATTGCACAACACAGAATGATGACTTCCTTACTACTGCAGACATATGATGGTCAAAGGCTAGATTACTGTCTTTGCAAGATCCAAGTCCCTGACTAATGGGTCAACTCTTAGGGGGAGAGTTGTCAATAGGACAGTCACCAGGGTTGATGACTGCCAGGATACCATTATGTATTTCTTGGCATCTGGTTTCAGTCCATGGTACTGACACATATTACTTGGAGTCAGCACTTCCTGGAGAACATTGGTATTAGTAGGGGTTTCTACGACTGCTTCTAATTGGCAATCATCCACAGATTTAGAGAACCAGATGCCCTTGACACTGGCCTTGAGTTCAGAAAAGTAAATGACAAAAAGGAGCTGTTCTAGGCATTCCTAAGATACATAAGAGCATCACCAACTCACACTTTCGGCCATTGTATCAGGAAGCCATTCCAAAACATTTTCATTAGGGGTGGCTATTGACAAGTGGTTAAAGCACATCTATGGGACAATTCCACACATGGTAAAAGATTCGTGGGAATTTTTAAGTAGTCTCACTCCTAATGTTTGGAAGGACATCACTATAGATGTTATAGATTTATTTTCTTGTATTCCCAAGCATATAGGATTAGATGGGTTTTGCAATATTATTAGGCAGTATGCCTGCTTAGAATGGGAATTTGTTACCCTCATCATGGAGTGTATGTCAATGGTGCTTGATTACAACTTTATTTACTATGAGGGTGAAAACTATCAGCAAACCAGGGGAGTGGCCATGGGGGCAGCTTGTGTCCCCATGTTCGCAAACTTGGTTATGTTAAATTGGGAGAATCAACACATCTTCAAAGTAAATACTACAAGCACATATGACATTACTCCAGGTTTTTGGATGACATTTTTGTTTTGTGGGATGGTCCCTATGAATTATTTGAAGAATTCATGAAGTACATTAATAGTTCTACCACATTCTTACGATTCACTTACACTTGCAACTCAGGGGGTATTACATACTTAGATACTTTTATATCTAACACTAACTGTGGATTTATGTCTAACATATATAGAAAGGAAACTTTTTCTAACAGTTATTTAGAATATACTAGTAAACATCCAAGAAAATGAATGAGGAACATTTTCAAAAGGCAATGTATACAAGCAGCCTGTATGACCTCTCAACACTCAGATATGATTAAGGAAATGAAATTTATTTAGACTCTGTTTAGGCAGGGGGGATACTCCTTACACATGTTAGATGACGTTAAGAGGGAAGTCATTAGTGAATGGGGTAAAAAATATCCACCTATTTTGGGGAAACCTTTATCGAAATCAACATCTAGTGAAATGACTTGACAATAATGAAATGAATTACCAAAGAGCTTGCATTTTGGAATATTCACCATATGTCAGTAAAGTTAAGCAGATAATGACTAGCAATTGGAACATTTTATTTGCAGACAATGATATAAGGAAAGTGGTTGGGTCAGCACCATCATTTGTTTACAAAATGGGAAGTAATTTATAAAGGAATTTGGAACAGAATTGTGTTAGGACATTGCATGATAAAAAACACACTAGGAAATGTGGGCATTGCAAGCAATACTACGCTATACTTGAAGAAGAGGGTGTTGTCCTTGAGAATGTTAATAAAACTAAGATCACTTTTATGCAGGGAAATTCCAATTCGAAATACGTTGTATAAATGGCTTGTCCATGTTATTATATAGGCAAAACGGAGAGATGCCTTAAAATAGAATATATGACCATTTGTACAACATTAAAAAGAAGGATAGGACTAATGCCCTTTATAGGCATTTGGAAATGAAGGGGGATGGACACATCTTCAAGTTTGCAATTCTTGAACAAATTAAAATGGGCCCGAGGTGGGGGGGCAATAATAAAGCAATACTGGGGTATAAGGAGACTATGTGGCAACTGTTAACTGATGCTTGAAATACACCGGGTCTGAATGACCATATTACAATTAAGGCAATTTTACAGTTGCAAGGATAGGCAGTTACTGTGTTTGAATGTTTAGTTTAATATACTGTTCAACATTCATACAGGCAGTAGGATGCTATTTTGGCATATTATATCTAGGAATGGTTCATTCTGATAGAAGTGTTAATACACATTCTTCGCATGTGCATCACTTCCATATGACATATATAATGTCAGGATTTGTATCAGATTCAACAGTACACATCGATATATTAATGTATTTTAATGTATTATTTTAACACTTTGGTATATAATATTTTTGATTGAATGTATTGTAAAACATTTTTGTATATATTGAGATTTTTTTAGAATATTAAGGTAGTACAAATTAATGTAATGACTGGGAACAGGCTATGTTATTTTTATGTGGACGTGCTTGGCCCTTTAAATGTAAGGTATGTTTTAAATGAGTTAATTTTGGAGCCTAAAAATGAATATAAAATCATTAATTAGTTAATTAAATTTATTCTGATGAAGTTCACATTACTGTGGATGAAAGCGCATAATAGACTGTGTTTTGTAATAAAGAAGATTCAATTTTATGTGTGGGTGCTACTTTATTCACCAGTGGAGTCCGTTGACTTTTTGGCGTGATTGTGCTACACAGATTTTTCTTTTGTTATTTTCATGCTATTTGTAGTGAATTCGTAATTGGCAATCATCCACAAATTTAGTGAACCAGATGCCCTGGACACTGGCCTTAGAGTTCAGAAAAGTAAATGACAAAAATGAGCTGTTCTAGGACTGATCCCTAAGGGACTCTGTTTGTGAATGGCCTCTTCATAGAGGTGGACTCCTCAATTCTAACTTCCTGGGTCCAGTCTGAGCCAACTGACTATCCACCAGGTGACATAAGGGTTATCTAACCTTTTGAGTTCGTCAATGCCAGAGTTGGGTATTGTGTCAAATGCCTAGGCCAAGTCAAGGCAGACAGTGTGAACTATTTTGCCCTAATCCATTCTTTTGGTGACGTTCTCAAAAGAAATCCACCAGGTTCAGTACGCAAAACCTGACCTTGATGAAACCAAACTGGGTTGGGTCCAGTGTTTAGAGGGTTCCTGTGTCATTACTGGTCTTTTCCATAGTAATTCTTTCCATGACTTTGAATATACGAGTCTATTTGAGACTTATGGGTCTGTAGATGGTCCACCTTTGTGCAGAGGGATGACTGTTGCAGTTCTCCATTTGTGAAGCACAAAGCCTTTTTGGAGGCTACAGTTAAATAGCAATTCCAGAAGGCTTGATAGATTATGTTTCATGCCATTTAGAAGTTATCCCAGGATATTGTCTGGGCCTACTGATGGAATGTTCTTTGCATTAGAGAGAGCATTAAGGACCTGTTCCCTAGTAACAGAAGAGGGAGTTATATTTGATAGTATTTCCTGACTGGGCTTGGGAGACAGGGGTAAAGTTAGAGCTGAATTTGTCTGCCAGTAGGTCTGTTATTTCTTTTAACTCAGTACAGGTGGCTCCATTAACAATGAGCTCTGCAAACAATTGTGTTTTGCCTTTGTGGTTGCATACATTGCTAAAGAATGCCTTGTGGTTGCCCTTGGCCTGGAGAACAAATTTAACTCAACTTCGGTTTTAGTAGACTTTGTCCTATGAGTTAAGTTTGATGACAGCGCTTTTATCCTGCTGGATGCTACGCCTCCTTATTTTTGCCGTGATTTTCTTCCTTTTGTTATACAGTCTACTAATGATGCAATTCAACCAGGGTGGCTTGTTTTTGAGTTAGTTCTGTACTTCTTCTGGGTGGGTACAGCTGCCTTTATGCATTTATTAACATGCTTGTATAAGGTTTCTGTGAATAGCTCTGCATAGACAGCAGTGTTCAAGAATTGTTGGAGCTTAAAAGTCAGCTTTTGAGTAGTTCCTGAACATTCCAGAGTTAGCTGGGATTCCAGGTTTTATTTTTACTTCAAAAGGAGACAATTTTGTAGTCTGACCTTACCAGAGAAAACATTACACTAGGGGGTGTGCAGCACTTTCCCATATTAGTGAGGACCAGATCCAGTATGTTTGCACTCCTAGCTACATACGGACGATCAGGTCCAAGGAGACTGAGTTTACGAAATCCAGTAATCTCTGTGCCTGCACTTTTGGTGTCCTATATGACTGCCAGTTAAAAGTGGGGTAATTAAAGTCTCTCATGTATATGGAAATGGGTTGGATGACAAGTGTTTCCAAGAAGCTTAAATACATGTTATGGCTTTCTTGTGTCATATAAGGGGACTTGTGTACCTGTAAGACTTTTTAATGCTCCTCACCCTCTCCATGGCAAATAGTTTCAAAATAAACAGGTATGCTGACTGGGGTGTGTTCTCTCACCTATGTATGTGGACAGCACAACATAAGATTGTGGCCCACTCCAAGCCATCCCCATAAGCAGGGAAATGGGCAATCAAGTACACAACTACTGAAGATATCCAGATCTGTCAGATAGAAACAAACACATTGCAGCAATGCCTGCAGAGGCCATCTCCACCCACATGCTATCTGAGCAACCACAGCCTACACAACTGACCCTCACTGGAAACAGTAATCCCTCCCGGCAGAATCTTAAAGCTTATCCCACTCACCAAGCCATGATGCACGTGCACACACCACTACTTGCTGCCAACACCTACGTACATAATTATGTCCAGACCTAAATCACGTGCTACCAGGTTGCTTGTGTCAGATGCATAGCATGACTAGACCATGCACAGTATAGCATGATCTTGTTGTTGTACTGCATGCATCATTGCTACTCGTGTCAAACATGGTCCATAATTATGGACCAGACTTTGCTTCTTAGGCAGTGCCAATGCATACAGCTCTCCCTCTCCCTCAAGCAGTCATCCTATGTAGCCGGTGCCTCCGAAAACTTCTCACCAAGCACCTCCTCCTCCTCTACTGACTTTGGCACATCTTCTCCCCCCAAAGGCAATACCCTGGTTTGTGTCCTTGTGTGCTACCATGTTAATGACACACAGCAAATACCTTGCTGCATACTTCCAAAGCATGCCATAAGTTGCCACTGGTGGCGACTAAACAAGAGAAGTGCACTTGCATCAATTTAAAACACATGTGGTGATACTGCAGGTCTGCAACAGTGTAGTGTTGTATGCATTCTCTGATATGGTCTCTCAGTTTTCTAGGAGTGTCACTATCCATGCCCACATTGCACATCACTCTGCACAAAATCATTGATGTTAGGCATGTGTGTGCCAGATGTGGGGACTGGGTAAGTGCACTAGAAATGCATACTGTATTGTGTACATTGCAAACCATCTGGCAGTTGATGGGAGTAAAATCACTTATGCTTGACATACAGTTGTCCCATGACGCAGATGTAGCGTTCATAGCAATGTGGGTGCAGTGAATGGTACCAAAAACCTCAGGGAACTGCACCATTTCAAAGAAAGGCTACATGGTGATGTTTTCCTTCTCTACAGTATATAGAAACCACATATATTCCTTCATGTGCTGTAGCACACACTGAAAAACTGGTGTAGCATCTTGAATGGCAGGTGTGTGGATATGCTCACCATGTCCTCAATTGATCACTAGAAGGTCCCTTTAGCAAGGATAGTCACTGCTACACATACCCTTATGTCCACCGGAATGGCTTATTCTACACATCCTATGAGAGTGCACTGCAAGGGTGACACATCTGTCCCAGCTCCTGTAGGTTTCTGTCCACAGAGCAGCAGTGCACTATTTTGGAGTCATGCCAGGGAGGACAGCTTCAAACATATACATTTTTGCTAATCCTAACATATTAGTTGGGTCTTTGTTCACAACAACTTTACACTGTACAGCTATAATGATGCTTACAATTCATTATGTAATTTATAGGTTTCTGGACCACTCCACCATGTTATTTACCGGCATGTGCATTTGTTAACTACTCTAATTATCATTATATTGTTCATGTCTACCTCATTATAAAGTCATTTGCATGTTATGCCAACCACAACAGTCTGTGGTCTTATGCGACCGCTAAAGTGGTGTCTGAATTGCTGCTGCCATGTGTACTGCCATTTGTTGTAGACTTTTGCCTTTGCACAACACTTTGTTTCTGAATGCTGGCTATTTAATGTTTCTGGAATATCCAAAAATAAAAATACACTGCTCCACTTTTATTATAAAAACAGATAAAATTCAAGCAAGCAAATGTTAAAACTCAAGGAAAAAAAGCTCATGTACATAACAAATAAAACACATTTTATTATATAAAAAGGGTTAGCATTACTTTTTCAGCTACATATGAAAATTCTACTTAATTTTCCAATGTGATGACACTCAAGTTCTGAAAAATGGAAAGAACCAGAAGAGATGGTAAAACAAAATGCAATTATCAAAAAGTGCAGCAACAGATAAAATACAATAAATGTAATCTGCTTTAATTGTAAAGTTATAAAGTTGCAATACACAAAGTAATTCCTACAGCAGTGAAAATGAGACTGCAGCTAGAATAGGATATGGGCAGTGCTTGCCTCCTATTGTCATATTAAAGCAGCAGTCATTGTCAGTATTAGACTAACATGAGCCTGAGTAAAGATGGAGAGGAACATAGGATCATAGGAGGCTACTAGGCTAATGGCCCTGGGGCCCTTACAAGCCTAGCCAAGAGTTTATCCCCCAAAAGAAACCTCAATCAGTACCTGTCACGCCTGTCAATGAGGGACACAGGTGGGACCCCTGGGACAAGTTTGAGGTTTCCCATCCACTCAAAGTTGCGCTTGAAGAAGGTCAGAGAGGTACTCTGTTTGACATGTATAGGAAGTCTATTTCAGAGACAGGGCAGCTTCTGGGAAAAACCTGTCTCTCCAGCAGGTTTTGTTGATGTTGCATATTACATTCAGGTCTTTTGAGAGGGTAATGGGCAAGGAGTTAGACTTACAGATATGGAGCATCTCTAGTAGGACAGGGTCCGAGACTGCCTTGTAGGTGAGACACAAATCACCTCTGAGCAATCTGCAAGATACACAGTAGAGTGATAGTGATATGAGCCTGTCCCCATAGGACAGGTATTGGAGGCCATGGATCCTCTTTGGGAGGTATTTCTGTGGCTTTTCTAGTTGGTGCAGATGTTTGGAGAGATGCATGCCAAACGGGGTGTTATACTCGATTACTGGTCTAATGAGGGAGGAGTACAGAGAGGTAATAACCTTTTTTTGGATGCAATCCCTTTACTTATGAGATGAATCAAGTAAAAGACTTTTCTGACCACTACCGCTGCATGATGATCGAATGTGAGATTGTTATCAACCCATGTACCCAGGTCTCAAAGCACAGGTTGTGTGCTTAAGGGTTTGCTATTGATGTGGTAATCAGTAGGGGCCGTGTTTTTGGGAATGATATGATGATACATTTTTTTTCTGTTAGCTTGAGGCCATGACTTTGGCACCAGTCATTAGTTGCTGTGAGATCCTCTTACAGTATGTTATCATCATTTAGGGAGTCAATGACAGCACCCAACTTACACTCATCTGCAAATTTGGTCAGCCGCAGGTCTTTTGTCCTTGCCTGGAGCTCTGAGAAGTAGATGCCAAACAGTAGGGGTCCCAGGACAGATCCCTGGGGAACTCCACTAATGACAGGTCTGCTATTGGAGGTGGAGGCACCTATTTTGACCTTGAGGGTCCTGTCAGTGAGCCAGGTGGCCACCCAGCCTTGGCCAAGTCAAGGTAAGCTGTATGTAACTGACTCTCCCTCATCCTGGGCCTTGGTGACTGTCTCAAAGAAGTCAACCAGGTTCAACAGGCAAGATATACCCTTGACGAATCCAAACTGGGTGAGGTCAGATTGCCTATGTCCTTGTTTATGAGATCCATAATAATACACTCCATGGCTTCACAGATCAGACTCATCAAACTAATGGGGGCGATAGTTTCCAGGGTTAGTAGTGGCACCACTTTGTGCAAGGGGATGACAATGGCAGTTCTCCACTATGCTGAAATGATGCCTGTACTTAGACTGTGGTTAAATAGGGTGCTCAATGGCGACGCCAGTTCTTGTTGGAAATGGTGCAGAATACAGCCTGGGATACTATCAGATCCCATGGAAGCTGTTTGCTTTGCCTTGGATAGGGGCCTTTACCACTTGATCTACGGAGATGTGAGGTACTGGCCAAGTATCAGGAATGCTGAATGGACCTTTGGGGGGGGGGGAGGTGAATTTCGGGCTGAACCTATCTGCTAGCAGGTTGGCTAAGCCAACAGGATTAGTGTAAGTGATACTGTTAAGTACTACTTTGGAACAAACCTGGGTTTTGCCATGGAGGTTCCTGATGTAACTGAAGGCGGCTTTGCGGTTTCCCTTTGTTTTGGGGCTAGTTTCGATTCATAATTGGCTTTGAAGGTTTTCACATAGTGATCTAATTTACTTGTTGAGACTAAGGAGGGAGTTTTTCCAATTTGGAATTTCTTTTTACCCTTGGACAACAACATCTTCCCTATGTTGTAAAGTCTGCTGATAGACTATGTCCACCAAACAGGTCTGTGTTTCCTTGAGGAGCAGGTTTTAGTTCTGTTGGGTATGGCTGAGTCCATGCAGTTGTACAGGTGCTTGTATACTGCAAGGGTGTATTGTTCAGCACAGTTGTCTGCATTCTCTAAGGGAGGTGGTGGTGTGAAGCTACTGACACCCTCTCTTAGGAGGTTGTAGTCAGCTTTTGAGAAGTTTTTTAGCTTGATTATGGTGGTGGGGGGGGGGTTGGGTGGGATAGAAACTTCAAATGAGACAGACCGATGATCTGATCTCACCAAGGAAGAAAACACTATGGGAGTGGTGCAGTGGTCTCCCATGTTGGTGAGAACCAAGTCCAGAATGTCATCTCCCCTTGTGGGGGATGAGACGAGCTGGTCTAGTGCGTTAGAACTGATGAAGTCAAGGAATCGTTGACTGAGTGCATTACTGCAAGAACAGTTCATCCAGTCTATGGTGGGGTAGTTGATGTCACCAAGCATCAGGGTGTTAGGTGGACCATGATGGAGTCAAGTAGATCCAAGTAAGAGCAGTGGGTGTCCTGGGTCATGGAGGGGGGTCTATAGCTGGCTATAACTTGGATGGGTGTCTTGCCAACTGTCAGTTGTACCTGGAGTAGTTCCAGTGCATCATGCTGGCATGGAGATGTCTGGGTACAGACTTCTCAGTAATGACAAAGAAGGGAGTCATGGAGGTGCAGTACTGATCCTCTTAAAGAAGGGCCTCTTATAAGAGGACAAAAATCATCTCTGGAATGGGGCAAGGACACAAACACGATCAGGATCTAAGGTAAATGACCAAGTAATTAGAGTAGAGGACCTTGGGCATGCTGGAGGACTGATGCACAGGACAAGCCTTAGAGTAGGTTAAGAGAGAAGGATTAGAGAATGAACAGAATAAGGCACATGGGGATCTGAATCTGGCAGAATCAGATGGGCTTTCAAACTCCAATTTGGAGGAGAAGCAGGGATTTGAATGAGGTCCTGGACAATGGTGCGGAAGATGCATACAAATGGTGCAGGTGTACCAAAAATGGAGAATTCTGGATGTGGTTCTAACCAAGAGTGGGCTGGGGTCAAAAATGCTCAGACCATCGCACCATTAAACAGTGAACTACAACATTGAATTTTATTTATTTATTTATTTTTGTTGTTTTCAGTTGGATGTGGTTCTAACCAAGAGTGGGCTGGGGTCAAAAATGCTCAGACCATCGCACCATTAAACAGTGAACTACAACATTGAATTTTATTTATTTATTTATTTTTGTTGTTTTCAGTTCAGTGTTCTTGTTTTAACACTATTTTTACTAATATAGTTCAGTGAGGAAGTTTAAGATTACAAAGGGCAAAGAACACTGAGGGGTTTAAGGGGAGAAGAACTTCACAGCATGTGGTAGCAGTCAATGAATAATAAAGTAAGAGAATGCAGCAAACTGTGGACACAAATCAGCTAGAGGAATGACAGACAGTCAAATATTCCAGGCTATGGTCAAGAATTTTATAGACAGACTAGTGTCCCTATATGTTAACTTCATGCTAACAACATTTAGAACAAAATATTAGTCAAACAGCAAGTGGAAGGGAGGGTGTGGGAAAAAAAAATTGAACAGCACAAAAAAAGCAGAATAACAACAAAGACACAAGGGTAGCAAACATGCAAGCCTTAAAAGGAGTTGGCAGAATAGATCAAGAAAAGGGACAAAGGCTTTGTTTTTTTAAGTTGTACTGCAGGAAAGTGGAAATAAAGAACAGCACAGTATTGCAGCCGTTAACGTTGTTGCTTCACAGCAAGATGTTCTCCAGTTCAATTCTCGGCTGGGGTGCCTTCTGTGCAGAGTCTGCATGTCCTCCCTCTGTCCGTGTGGGTTTCCTCCTACATTACAAATACATGCATCTGGAGCTTTTCTCCCTTAGCCTCTGCTGAAAATTGGCTCACTCCAAGTTGGACTTTCCCGGTAAACAAATGTTAAATAAAGAAAGAAAGAAAGAAGAGAGCTGAAAAGGCTAAGCAATGACGGGAAGGAAATCAACAGAGGGAAAAAGCAGACATACTAAATGAATACCTCACTTCACTCTGGAAAGCAAAAGCAAGGAGCAATGCTTGAAGGGAGGCAAGACGTTATCAGCAGAGCAGCACCAAGATTTAAGAGGCTGCTTGAAGAGAGATAAAGCAAAGGAACTAGATGAGTTGCTCTCCAGTCTCCTCCGAAATCTGGCCAGTAGGCTGGCAGACCCTGATAAAGATCTTCAGCAGATACTCAACAGCAACATAAGCACCTGAGAACTGGAAAAAACAAACGTGGCACCCTTTTACAAGGATGAAGCAAGTTGGTTGGGAGCTTGACCTGTTAGCGTAAAAGCAGTGAAAAAAATATATATAAGCTATCCCACTGCTAAAGGAGACTCACAAAACAAAGCAGCAAATCCAAAAATAAGTATATAAGTGAGTCAACCACCACGGTCCAGCCAAACAAATGTCCAGAAGATATGTAAAACAGAAAACAGTTTATTGGAAAATGGGTTAGCACTTTTGCGGGGTTACTGCTTCATCAGACCAAATGCAAAATGAAAGTAAAAATCACAGTTTTAAAAAAGTACTCAGCCAATCAGTAAAAAACAATTAAAATTGAACCAATTAAAAAACAAAAATGATCTTACATCATCTTCTGCCTAATAAGGCAGGCTTAAGGAAAGTGCCACTGTTAAGGCCTGGAGGTTCATAAGCTCTCATAGAGATAATCCACTTTAGTTCACATAATTCAACAGTGTTGTTAAAATCACCTCTCCTTCTGCTGGGATGCAGCACCTACAGAACTCTAAACAGAAAGGTACTATGGCCTGGATAAGATAAGGCATGATTAGCTAGGCCATTAGATATAACCTGATTGTGTATGTTTCCTAAATGCTCAAGAATTCTTTCCCTCAGCTGGCGTGTGGTCTTACCAATGTAAAAACCATTACAGGAACAGCAAGTAGCAAGATAAACTAAGTTCCTGCTCCTACATGTTGTCACAAATCTAGGTGTAAAAACACGTCTGGTGACAGGGTGTGTAAAACAGGGATCTGGAGAAATAGCAGAGCAAGCTTACAGGCTGGATCCATCGAACCAACGAGGCCATTCTCTATCAAGAGATACTCGGAAAAGGAAAGCCTCCAAGGAAGGACGGTCACCAGTGAGACAGAATGGTATGAAACCTTTTCTGAACAAGACTTAGTGTATAATTTATCGAATCATGCCCTATCAGCAGCACAGATAATCTGTACTTAAAGGTTTAAGCTTTGTACCAGGCGATAAATCCGATGTAGCTGATGTCATTTTAGATATCAAACTATTTGCATGTAAAGTTATGCTTGGAACTCTGTTTGGGGGAAATGGCATGTTAATACAGAAATGGGGTCCTTATAAACAGAGGGTTTATTGCCCACCTCTTGCAGCATCTATTGAGTCTTTTGTCAAATTATGTGAAAATGATACTTTTGCATCTTCAGGCATTTTTAAGCCGAAGTTTTGTAATCTAAATAGTGATGAAAACAATGCTTTGCAACAACTACGAACTGAACCTTCTATCAGTATTAGGCCTGCTGATAAGGGAGGTGGCAACTGTTGTACTGAATAGATTTGATTACTTAACTAGTATGTATACTATGCTGAATGATGTTTGTACCTATAAGAAGGTTTTAGAGAAAGATGTAAATAGATGTTACTACTAAATGTGAAGAATGATCTTTATGATTTGCTGATGTATGGTCTTATTGACCATGATCTGTACGAGTCCTTGATCATTGAGAATCCCTTTATTCCTGCAATACATGGGTTGCCCAAAATTCATAAGGACAGTCGCAAGCCCCCACTCTGCGCCATTGTTTCAGGGCGCAGCTGGGTGACTGAACCTCTTTCCAAATATGTTGAACTAAAACTTAAATCTGTACTTAGTGAGCCTCTATCAGTTTTAAAAGATACTGAACATTTTCTATCTAGTTTATACTCCTCTACAAATGGTGTCGTATTTGATAATGTTTTTCTGACAACCTTGGACGTGAAAACTCTGTTCACTGTTATACCTAATGAAGTGGGTATTGATGCTGTCAGGTTGTTTATTTCTCAACATGGCCATTTCTCGCATAACATGATTACTGTTATTTGTACTTTGCTAGATTTGATTCTATGGAATAACTGTTTTGTGTTTGAAGGTCAGTACTATCTGCAACAAACAGGAGTAGCCATGATACCCCCTGCGCCAATAGCTATGCTAATCTGGCTGTGGCGCAGTGGGAGAATGAGCATGTTTATAATGATAATCCTTATAGACACTTTACCAAGTAGTATGCTAGATTTGTTGATATTTTTCTCTTGTGGGGAGGTAGTGAGGAAGAACTTTTGAATTTTGTCAGATATCTTGAAAGTACCACAGACTAAGGTTTAGTCTAAATTACTCTTCCACATCTATTGACTTCTTAGATGTTACTGTATTAAGAAATACTGAAGGCACCCTTGAGACGCAGCTCTACAGGAAACTCTGTTGGAGGAATAGTTTACTCCATCGGTCTAGCATGCATCCTTCACATATTTTTTCTAACATTCTTAATTGCCAATGTTTAAGAGCCTCTAAGCTATGTACCAATGATGTGGCTTTTCAAGAGACTATATATAAAATGGGTGAAGGCTTTAATGTTAGAGGGCACTCACAAACCTCAATAAATAACTCCAGGATGATTGCTTTATCGAATCGACGCACTAGAGGTGCTCCCGACTTTTCTTCAAATAATCACACTACGAATAAAAGACAGGTTGGTAATATGGGTTGCTCTCCCAGGATATTTTTTAAATATTCTAATAATATACATTACTGTAATCTTATTAGAAAAATTGGCCTGTTCTTTTAGCAGATGCAAATGTAAGATGGGTGGTGGGAGAATATCCCTCCTTTACATTCAGGAATAACTCCTTTACATTCAGGAATAACATGTCACATAAAAGGCTTTAATGTTATGGCCCGAGGTCTGTATGTCCCACACCCTCAGGGAAGGTTGGTACCCTTCCCTGTTATAATTGTAAAGCTTGCTCTGCTATTTCTCCAGATCCCTGTTTTACACACCCTGTCACCCGGAGATGTTTTAACACCTAGATTTGTGGCAACATGTAGGAGCATGAACTTAAGTTTATCTTGCTACATGCTGTTCCTGTAATGGTTTTTATATTGGTAAGACCACACGCCAGCTGAGGGAAAGAATTCTTGAGCATTTAGGAAACATACACAATCAGGTTATATCTAATGCCCTAGCTAATCATGCCTGATCTTATCCAGGCCATAATACCTTTCTGTTTAGGGTTCTGCGAGTGCTGCATCCCAGCAAAAGGAAGGTGATTTTAACAACACTGTTGAATTATGTGAACTAAAGTGGATCTCTATGATAGCTTATGAACCTCCAGGTCTTAACAGTGGCACTTCCCTTAGGCCTGCCTTATTAGGCAGAAGATGATGCAAGATAATTTTTGTTTTTTTAATTGGTTCAGTTTTAATTGTTTCTTACTGATTGGCGGAGTACTTTTTTAAAAATATGTGATTTTTACTTTCATTTTGTATTTGGTCTGATGAAGCGGTAACCCCGCGAAAGCGCTAACCTTTTTCCAATAAACTTTTCTGTTTTACATATCTTCTGGACATTTATTTGGCTGGACTGTGGTGGTTGACTCACATACTTATTTTTGGATTTGCAGCTTAAAAGCAGTGTCAGGAAAAGTCAGAAAAGAATCCTGACGGAAGGGATGGTTTCTTTCCTACAGGACTGCATTCTATAGGTTAATTAAAACCAGCTTATGATCGGAAAGAGCTGTCACTCAAACATGATCCAGTTCTACAACCTGGCTCCACAAGAACTTGACTAGCAAGTAGCAGTAAATGTGGTCTACTGATCTTCAAGACTTATGAAGTCCTACACGGGTGGCTGTAAAATACTCCCCATTTTTTTCAGTAAGATAAAAGCTGTAAAAATGGACTGTTGCCAAGTTGCACAACAGGACACAGAGGGTTGTAACCAAAGACTAGAGAAGCTAAAGCTCTTTTCTGAAAACACCAAAAAGACTGGGCATGATACAGTTGCCTTAGATTATATCACGGGGCAGTTAAGGATGTCATACTGGACAGAAAGAACAGGGGATAGTAGATTGGAATCTACTATTTTTTCTGAATTTGTAAAATCTTCATGGTGAGGGCTGTGGACACATGGAATGGATTATCATAATGCGATGTGCAGAAGGATTAAAAATGTACACAATCAAGAGGGTACAGGACTTGCATGACAAAGGATTGATGAAGGAGTAGGCAAAAACATTCAAAGGACAGACTTGCTAAACTAACTCTGTACATCTGCAAATCAAGAACACATACTATAACTCTTACAGATTGTTTCACTTTGCTTTCAAACAGTTGTTGGTAACAAGGGTTTGTATACGGCTCTCTACTGAAATGTTATCATTCATAATACCAAGTGCTGACATGCCCAGAAAAGATTAGAAATGGAGGACAAGAGCAAATCTCAAACATCGCTCTTCTCCTTTAAACGTTTGTACACATAAGCAAGCACCTCACACACCCGAACTTATACATACCAACTCTGAGAAAAAGGGGATATTCTGGGAAACGGCCATCTCAGACTTAACATGTGCAAGTACGTTTTTTTTAGCTACTGTGTTTCCCTGTTTTGGAACTAGCTCTGGTGGATCCAGACATTTCAAATGGTTAGCATTGTATACACATGGCTTCATTTCCTCACAAATGGCTATGCCCACAATTCAGGAGCATCTCCTCATGATCATCCCAGTCACAAATGCTCTCAAAAATGCACTGAAAGCAGGGCAGGTACGCTATTAACATATCTACTAAAATTCCAAAAGCATTAAGCATATATGTCTTAATTAATCTGAAGCGGACCTCAAAGGATGTATAGAGAATCTGACGTGATTAAATGGACAGGAGATGATTAAAGTGCATAGAAAAAGGTATGTTCTGACTTAACTTTGCAGAACACATGAAACTACTCTCGCAAAACCTATCTTGCATTCTGAATTCCCATATTAGTGGGGACACAGGGATTGTTCAGGTGGATCCAGGATGAAAATTATGAAATTCATACCAGATCAGCTTTTCAACTGGCAAACACTTCTAGAATGGCCAAAACAAACACAGATTTTTGTCCTAATCCTTGAATAGTAGGTGTGTGCTATGCCACTGTTCTAAAGAATGTTGGCATCTTAAGCTGCAAAATTAGAGAAGAATGGATAGTGCTTTCATCTTTTTTCCATAAGAAACTTCTCAGTCTTCAGTTTGAGGAAGAATGATGCATGGTTTCTCACCAATGTCAGCTACCCCCAAAAATGCAAATGCTGATGCAGCAGATACTGATGACTTATGACACATCACCATCACAGATTGTGCCAAAGTCTTTCAAGTTTGAGAACTTTTACTAAAAAAAAAAAAATGCATTATCAAAGAGGGAATAGTAAACTCTGAGCAACAGAGAGATAAACACCTGGAACTGACAAGCAAAGCAACACAGAAGAGTCAGAGAAACTGCTGAATCAGTGTGAAAGTAAGTGGCTGACAGTTTGCCCATTCTGGGATTAAAGTGGCCTGGCTGGGTGCAATGCTGGAACTTCCTGAAGAGAGAGACGTGCATGTCATGCAACACATGCAACAAAAGGTCTTATAATTATTCCACATAAATGCATATACCAAGTTTTATATTTTAATAATACATACACACCCACGTAGGTACACATATATATGGGCAATAGGAAAACTGTTAAAACATTCATTTTCTTCAACAGATCCTGCTAGTGGCATTCAATTTAAGGCTTTCTTGATCAACACAGTGTTTGCTTAAATTTCTAAACATAGTTCAGATTCTTTGAGTTACTTCAGATCTTTGGATTGCCTGAAATCCTTCCAATGTACAAAACATTCATGAAGTAAACACACCCAGCCTCTGGAGTTTCCACTAGTGAAGTCTGCTGTAAGATTTCCCTCACACAGTGGTCACCCAAAGAAGAATAAAGATAAGTTTGATTCTTTGGGTTGCTTAAAATCATGCCGATCAACAGAATGTTAAAGAAAAGTGGTGAAGAAAGTGAAATCAGAACGGTCTCCAAAACTTCACTACCATAGGGACAGGGGGTGCTGTTAAAACAGTTTGTATTCCGTGATGCATCACTTAAATACCAACCTGACAGAGGGAGTCAAGTTGGACAGTTCATCCGTTTGCAGTCTGCTGAAAATAAAAAGAAAAGAAGAGAATCCATGGAGTTGTGCACAGTACTTTTCCCAAACTGTTTCCTTAGCAGATGGAACTGATAATGCAGTGTTTCTTAAAATCCTGTTATCAGAGATCTGTTTAGGAGGCATATGTGGATGCATGCTTCCCCAAACACATACATCACTGATAAATGCTCACTGGTGGAAGCTATCAAGTCAACTAAATGTGTTTCATAAAACAGATTACACACCCACAAATAAATATTATAAATGATAAAAAGTTTATTCTGAGAAGACTTGCCATATAATTTGGCTAACTGCAAAGGACCAGATAGAAGATGGCTTAAGAAAGGATCTTTGCTCCTTTCTTTTTCTTCTGAAAGCACTGAAATTAGGATACTGATAGATTAAGAAATAGAAGAGGGGGTATTTTACTTTTAGAAAAAATATTTAGCTGTGTAGTTTTTGCATGCATGGCCTTCCAAATGAAAATTTTTTTCTCTGCTCGTGAAATAAATGGCTTTGTGGAATGTGAAGGTAAAGACAGACTGTGGGAAGAAAGAGAAACCATTTTGCTGGAACCTACTATCAGATACATATAGATTTTGTTCTTTAGTCTGAAGTTGATACATAATGTCAAACTAAAGCTGCTCTCATCAAAAATGTATCTGTACTGTTTAACTACTTCTTGCTGTGTGAATGTATTAATAAGACAAAGGCAATTTGGATACTAACTGAAAGTCTAAAAATGCTGTCAAGTCATAAAGTGTTCTGAATGACAAAAAGAACCTAATACACCACCTACCATTACAAGCATAGCTGGCTCAACCAGCGCTTTGGGCCTGTACCATGGACCAGCATCCCCCCCCCCCCCCCTTAGCGCTTCAAGTGAAGAGCAAGAAAAGAAAAAATAAACACTAATGTATTGAAGCCAATTGCTTACTACAGATACATCTGTCCACTTCACCCCCCCCCAGACACGCACACATACATGCTCTCTTATAGCTCATTAAAGAGATTAAAACAAAATTCTTTCTGCTGGCACACCAGTCAGATGGAGAGATGCACAACACTCCCCTTCCCTTTTGCCTACCCATTCAGGTCCCTTTTCTTTGCCCTGCACCTGGCACTCCTACATTTTATGGAAAAATGCATTCTAATTATAAACTGTAGCAAACTGCTTGATGTAAATGTAGCAAACAGTTGCTACAGTTTGTACCCTGCCTGCACAGAGTGCTACAATGCTCAGGTTTTAGTTACAATTTTTTTGCGCTTTTTTTTTGTTTAACTTTTAAACTGTTGCATGCAATACCAGCTTTTAAAAGTGGGTACTGCATTAAAGATCAGAATTAGCTGATCTTGTCCTACCAACACTTTGTGTCAGGGGCAACTGCCCCTCTCTCCCTGCCCAACTATGCTACTGCCTACCAGTACAGCATTTGTAAGAGGCTTGCACTGCTTCTACATCTAATGAAGACATGAGACCTGCAGGTGAGCTGGAACTAAATAAGGAAGCTTAGCAAAACTCAATATATTTCTCAAAGTAGATAAACCCTGCTATTATTACTTTACTGTACAAATGACTATCTCTGTATAGGTTCATGCATACTTACTAGGCTATTGATCTGTGAGGATCTAAAAATGGTCAGTCTTAAATTCTCATGTTTAGCCCTTGTATTTTGCATACGAGTAACCCATAGCTGGACAGAACAGGAAAGTGTTGGAACATTTACTTGTTGTCCATATTCAAGAGGGGCATGGGTGCTAAACCAGGGGTGAATTTGCAGTTTCCCGTCCATTTATCAAAACTATGTTTCAATGGAGTAACACAAGTACTTTGCTTTATGTGCAGTGGAAGACTAGTTTGTTATGTTGCAAGATAGATTGAGATCTCTTGACTGGGTTGTTCATGTTACCATTGCATTTGTGTATATATAATAGGTCAGACTATACTGTTGAGGCTCTATACAATAAACAAAGATTCCTTCTCAGTAGCCTGTATGATACAGAGTAGAGAAAAAAGGCTGCATAGCTTTTGGATTTAGGCACTTGATTTTTTTTTTTTTTTTGGTCGCTCCATTTATGGTAACTGTTTGGACAGGTATATAATGAATGAGGTAATATATTTAATAATCTTCCTGATACAATGCCCATGTTAAAACATAAGTAGGTAGATGCGACAGGACAGTACAGAAAAATTCCTGTTTAAAAGTTTTTCAGGCTCCCAAATCATGGCAACAATGGAGAATATTGACAAAGGTTTCCATCCATTCGAGTCTCATTTATGCTACCCCTGCTGGAGGGTTGTATATGCTGTTGGCATGATATGAATCCAGTTCAAAGATAAAACATTCTAATAAGTTTAGTGGCACTATTCACTTTGTAAAACCGATGCATGAGACTTGTGATTCAGATGGAAAATGAAAGGGAGATATGCTGAGGGGAGTTAATGCTGAGAAGAACTTCTGCATAACTAAAGGTACAATAACTATAGACCTGATTATATTAGTAGAGAGGATGTACATGGTGAATGTGTGTGTGTGTGTGTGTGTGTGGGAGGGGGTTGGTACGGATATCACATTTTTCCACCGAAAGTCCACAGAGTTTATCACTTCATGAAAGTGACACAGTGTTTGCATCTTAACAGAACATGCACAGATCATGAAAAAGATGAATTTTCCCAATAACCTTTAAACACTGGCAAGCATTATTGGCAATCGAGACTAAGTACAGCTCTAAAAGCCATGAATCAATTACAAGCAAGATGTATGATAAAAGGATGTTGCCAACAAAACCTCTTAGGGGTATTATTCCTAGCATGAGCTGTTAAGATTCACTCATGTCAAAATAATTCAGAAGTTCCCTGGTAAATCTGAGGATTTTGCCACTGTAAACTTCTTTTGTACTTTGCACCTTGGTCTTGACTGAAAAAGGGTAAAATGACCAGATTACTCACCCAGTTATCAAGCTGTTAAATAAAACACTTAGAAAATAACTGTAGTAACAGCTTTCATAAGAGGGATTCTTAATCTTCGTGGAGACTAGACAGTTAAACTAAGTTAACAGCTGCCCGCTAACAGTACTTTTACTTAAAATTTATAGTCCTGTAGAGGTACAGGTGGTTCAAGCATCAGTGAACAGTGGACTGCTACCATGCTTCCAGAACTTGCATTATGGCTGATGACAGTTGGGCTAAGATTCAGGTCATTTTGAATTCATGAAAAACAATGCTGATCATGGCAATGCAAGTGACATAGTGGACATTAGTGACAAAGTGATACTGATCGACCCAGCAGTAGTCAAAGTCCCAATACCATTGCAAATGCTTACCACCAGTGAAGTAGGGCAGAATCAAGACAAGAGTCTAGTGTAAGAGGTGCTTCACAAATACAACTCTTGAAGTTTAAGATTAATTCTATGAAGAACAAGGTATTTCCACCACTTAGTGACAGTCGACTGAAGACACTGCAAACTATTAACATGGGGAGCTGTTCCTAAAGCAGAAAAGTCTGACACTCTGCAATCAGTGAACTATGTGGTAACTCAATTTTCTTTATCTGGCAACAAAAGAGATCTGAATTAAAGATTAATTTCAGGAGAGTATTCAGGCTCCATCCAAAAGCCCACCAAGTCTTCTGGTATAAAGCATGTTAATGCATTACACAATAGAAACTGCAACGAGGACCTGAATGACTGGTACAACGTTCATTAAAGACAGCAAGCACAACACATCATTTTCACACCACAACATAAATACAGAAACTGATATATAATTTCACAGGTGTATACTAGGTCAACAACCACTACGGCCTTTATAAGCCTAGCTGTGAAACCCAAATGTGAACCACAAATTTGATTTAAATAGGTAGTGATTTACTAATTGCCCCTGTCCCTCAGAGACATAGTAGTCAGACCAGGGATAGTGAGGAACTCTGCTTCACATGGATGGGAGCCTAAACCAGAGAATGGGAATTCTCTGAGAATCACATCTGTCTCTCCAGCATATCCTATTTATGTCATAAGCAACATTTATATCTTTTAATCTAGTAGTGCTGATGCTGTTTGTTTTTCAGATGCACAAAAGGTTCATTGGAACAGGGTTCAGGGATGCATGTCTTGTATGCCAGGCAAATATTACCACTCAGAAGTCTGTACAATACCTAGTAAAGTGACAGGGCTTTGGGGTGATCAGTGTAGTACACTGTTTTTGCCTATATTCATTTTTGTAAGGAACCTTACTGGACATTCCAGTTGGTGCATGTGTCTCATCAGATACATACTGATGGGGGCATTACACTCTATTACGGGTTTGATGAGGGACAAGTACAGTGGTATGATTATCTTAAGGGACCTAGATGCCATGCCCTTACTTATAAATTGAGAAACACAGAAGGATTTTCTTACTACCCTGGCCACAAGTTGTTCGAAGGCCAGGTTACTATCTACATGACTTCCCAGATCCCCAACTACTGAATCAGCTTTTAAGGATGTTTTACTGATGACAGAGTCACCCAAGGTGGCAGACTTTCCAGAGGTACTATAATGCATTTCTTGGTATTGAGTTTTAAGCCATGGCTTTGGCACCAAGCGTTTATCTGTTAAGACTCTCCTGAAGGGGGCTTCTCATCTTGGGAGGATTCAATGACTGCTCCCAGTTTGCAATCTGTGAATTTGATTAGCCAAAGGCCTTTGACATCTAAGAAGTACTGTCAAACAAGAGTAGGCCCAGCACACAGTCTGGGGGACTCCAGTAGTGACTGGTATCTCTGTGGAGGTGACCTCACTGATTGTAACCTTCTGGGTCCCATAAGTGAGCCAGGAAGCTGTCTAGTGTATTAATACCTAGATCTGCAAGTTTGTTAACAATGCCCTAGGGGTATTGTATCAAATGCTTTAGCCAGACATAGGAAGGCAGTACGCACAGTTTTCCCCTCATTCATTGCCTTAGTGACCTTACCAAAGAAGTCCACCAGATTCAGTAAACATGACCTTGCTTTGACAAAGCCAAACTGGAATGGAAACGGTGCCGGAGGTCTCCTATGCCCTTGTCGATAATTTCCATGATAATTTTTTTCACGGCTTTGCAAATAAGACTAGTCAGACTAATGGGTTTGTAGTTTCCAGGATCTGTTGAAGGCCCTTCCCTTATGAAGGCGGATGACTATTGCAGTCCTCTATTCACATGGGACTAAACCTGTTTTAAGACTATAACTTGACTGACTCCAGGGCTCCTGAAAAGTCATGTTTTAGACTATTCAGGAAACATCCTGGAATGTTATCAGGACCCACCAAGGCAATGTCCTTGGCTTTATTGAGTGCAGCCAGTACATGTCACCTAGTTATAGGTTGAGCGGTGAGAGAGGGTTAAAGCTATAAATGAATTTGTTTCCTAACATGTTCACTCTAATCATCAGGCTTGGTAAATGTGGTACCATTAAACACCAGTTCAGCACTGGCTGTGTGCTCCCCTTAAGGTTTCCGACGGCGGTAGAAGGCTTTATGGTTATCTTTCATGTGGGAAGTTATCTTAACCTCAACTCTGGCTTTGCTTGACCCAATTAAGCCCTCGTAGTTGCCTATTTATTTTGATGACAGAGTTCCTATCTTTATGGGAATTACCTTCTTGATTTTATTTATTTTTTTCTTTTTGTTGTATATCCTGTTTAAATTTGGGATGCCACCAGGGTGGTTTGTTTCAGAGGCTAGTCCTGGGTTTGCCTTGGTAGGTACAACAGCCTCAATGCAGCCACCGTCATGGGTTGTAAACAGTTTTTGAGAGCAATTCAGCATAGGCTGCTGTGTTCTCTGGGTTTGGAGGAGTTTAGACAATCCTTTTAATAAAAGGTCATTTGCCATGGAATAGTTCCTAACCATTAACTGGTTTTAATGGGATTACAGAGCCGATTTTGATTTTGGAGGAGACCGCTTTATGGTCAAGCTCTTACCAGCAAGGAGGAGACATTGCAAGGGGGGGGGGGGTTCAGTAGTCTCCCATATTTGTAAGCACAAGGTCCAGTATGTTGGAGCCTCTAGTGGAAGTACTCACCATTTGGTTAAATGTGTTTATATTTACATACTCCAGGAAACTCTTTGCCTGTAGATTTGAGGCCATGTAGGATTCAGAGTCTACAGAGCAGTAATTAAAAAGTCTCCCACGAGTACAGTGTTGGGTTGAATGGTAAGTGTCTCCATTACGTCCAAGTATGCATTGTGAGCTTCTTGGGACATGAAGGATTATCGAAAGCTGGCTAGGTTATGGTACAGGATTTTTTTCTATGGTGATCTGTACATCATCCTGTTTGACCACATTATGTGTGGTGTTAGGTGGTGGTGTTACTGATGTATATTGAGACACCTACTCCTTTAAACCTTGTCTGTGCAGCTACTGGTCTAAAAATGCGGGAGACACTGAAACCTTGCACTGTTGTTGTACTCTCTGCTGCTTTAAACCATGTCTCAGTAACTGCACAGATGTCTATATTCTTTAGTATTAGGTGGGCTTGGAGGGAAAGTAGCTTTTTTATTAAGGCTTCTGGCATTCAGTAGTAACACCTTGAGATTCAGCTGAGTTGATATTGCTGTATCAGTAAATCTGTCAATTTGGCATTGCTTAAAAAGGTACTTGGAGGGTGATAAAGTTTAGACAATACTCAAATGTCTAAAGAGGAGATGTGCAGACCATCCTTGGTAAAGCAACGTGGTCTGTTAATGATATCTTCCCAATGTGACAAATACAGGATCCTCTTAGAATGACACCAGGAAGATGGCGAGTTTTTGAAATTGATCATTTTTTGCTTACATTGTGACATCATACTTGGTGGTGGTAATATGCTGCTCAAAGCTAGTCTCATACCGGCCTAAGACACGGTTTGAAGACTTCATAATGTATCTCTTCATATAGTCCAAGGAGGTCCATCTCAGGTCATTTACACCTATCTGATCTATGATGGAACCTGTGGTGTAATGACTTGAGAGTAGGTGTGATTTGGCAGATTCTGGCTCTAGATAAGCAACTAACAGTCATCTTCTCTTTGTTCAGCCTGGTTAGAGGAGCATCAATATACCTTACAATGGTGCTCCTACGATGAGAGTCATGGGAAGTGTGTTGGCTTGCCTTAGGGGCTTAATGTTTGGGGCTCCACTGAGAGTGACAATATGTGTGGTGTTAGGTGGTGTTTTTTCCGAATGCTTTTGGACTTGATTTGGCATAGCTTTGATAATGAGTGGTCTAGGCAATCTTTGTTGTTTAGTAAGATTGCTTTTCAGTGCTTCAGCATACATTAGTCTGTGTGTGTACTGTGTGCTATGTGAGGTGGTGTTGTGCGCATGGTTCCGACAACCTGATGTTAATCTGTTTGAGAGTTTAGCCTCCAGTGTCATTGCGCAAGTACACCTCTCGCACACTGTGTTTGCTTCTTTAAGGATTAAGTGGTTGTCAGCAAACATGAAACAGCAAAATTTGCTACATTGTCTCAAGATGCTCATATGCACTAAGCTGGCTACAGTAAAGTTAGGAAATTGCATAACTATATTGTCCAGTCCTTTGATTTGTGAGCTATAAGGGGTGGTGTACTGACCTTAGAAGGCTATTAAAGGTGCTTTGTCGGTGCAGAGCAAGAAGGGTGCCTTATTGGAGCAGATTATGCTAAATAGTAGAAAATTCTACTAAATCTTTACAATATTGCCACATGACTCCCGACTAGTTGCTCTAAACTTCTCAGCACACCAGATATTTGTGTTATATTGCTGCTTTACAATGTATAGTTTTATTGATTGTTATACAGAGAAAATTTGCTTTGCATCTGCTACTGTTCAGAAAACTGCTAATTCACACAAATGTGCAAAATTTATAGCAGCACAGAAAAAACAGAAAACTGCCTAATGAGCCCTCTGGCCAAGAAAATGAATGCAATACAAGTCCTGTTGTGCAATTCCCAACTCAGCTAGACCAGGCAAACATCTCTAGCCACAGGATGAATAAAACCCACTACACCTAATGTAAAAAACACAGTAGAACAGACCCACAAATGCAATGCTACCATAAACCACTCAAACAAGTAGCATGAAATCCTTGCAATTTCAAGGCAGTCTTACAGCAGTATCAGAAACAAAGAGCATTTTTTTAACAAAATCAGTGAAATGCACACACAAAAGCAGGTGCTCAAAATAACAAGTGCAATTTAGTAATTGAAGGTACTTAACTTTGCCTGGATGGCACTGGAAAACAAGTAAAACACTTCTGGAATGTAGGCTAGGACCTCAAGCTTTGCTGAGCTCCTGGAAAATGAGCAGGAGACAATATGCAGTAAAGAAGGTTTAGTCAAGAGCAATACTGGTTTGTTGTGAGGGCACTCAATGACATGGATCTATGGAAAATAATGGGAGGGAAGAGTACATAAATAGCTTATACAACAGCCAATAGCAATGAAAAAGGGGAGGAAAGGAATTTGGAAATTAGATCATCATAAGGGGTGGAGGCCAGTGACCCAGCCTTATAAAACAAACAGCAGCAAAGGGACAAGAGGGTTAGGAAGAAAAAACAGGCTATTTAGAGAGGCATCCAATTAAACAAAGGCAATACCGAAACACTTTCACAAATTTTACCTCAATGTGTTAGTGGGAGATGGGGCAGGCACACAAAGCAACTTTAAAGGACCACTGCATGCAAATGATTTTTTTTCAGTTGCCATAAATTACTGCACCTCCCAAAGATGCCTGCAGCAAAATAAGTACTCATTCCCAATTTTATTATTTTTTTATCCTTGTCTGCCCTCATGGTGGCAGACATTATGACCTTTTTGGAAAGCTAAATGTGTCCCATAAGGCATAGACAGATCAGTAGCCCTAACATTTATGCCAGACTAGACTTCCATTCACTTAGAATGAACACCTAAAAAATACCAAGTTTGAGAGTATGCGGATCATGTGTGATTGACTGGTCTACATGGACTTTTACAAATGTTCCTCCTGATGTACTACGCATTTTTTTAAAATAAGCTTTCAACAGTGTTAACAATTTACGTATTGAGATAAAAAAAAAAGACAAAAGGGCAGTTTTACAAGTTTCAGTTCCTGGTCAAGTTGCTCCTACCATCTTCCCTCCTTCAATGAGCTAGATTCAACTAGTCAACTTTGCATGATAACAGATATTAAACAATTCAGTGTATTGTACGTTTTTTATTTTTCCCCTAACAGATTTGTTTGTTTTTCAATTGAACTGTACAGGTTATAGGTCACACTAAAGGTGGGAAAAGTTTTGAAATGATTTATTGTGGTCTCATATTTTAATATCACAAAACCTGGTATTTTAACAGGGGTGTGTAAACTTTTTATATCCAGTGTGTGTGTGTGTGTGTGTGTGTGTGTGTGTGTGTGTGTGTGTGTGTGTGTGTGTGTGTGTGTGTGTGTGTGTGTGTATATATATATATATATATATATATATATATATATATATATATATATATATATATGTATGTATGTATATATATTCACATTTACAGACATACACGTTTGTTGTGTAGGTGCATATGGCAAATCTAGTAGATATACACACAAGCACACTATATTAAATACATATACACACAAAGATATCATCTTCCCAAAAAAATAAAATCTTGCGTTATTTACAGTTGTGAAACTCTTTCTTTAAATTTTGATATATGGGGGTGCATTCCCAATGCAACCTATATTCCATGTGATTCAGGTATCAGCATGCCTAGTAACGATATGGGGCTGCTGAAAAGTTCTAAGCCCAACCTAAAAGGGAATGACATGGAGCCATGAAACTTGCAAGTTATTCAACATATTCACCCCAAAGGTCAACACACTTGACACAGTGTCTGAAGTTATTGTAACCCTGCCAAAAAAAGCCTGAAGTCTAGTCATTGAAATACTACACCTTTGCTGCAATCACCTCTGAAACACTCGCAAATTGATGCCCTTTCAAACTCTTTTTATGGTCTGGAAACAGGAAAAAGTCAGAGCAAGATCTGGTAATTTCCTTCGGAGTTTTTTTCTGCAGGAATAGGAATTTCATGATGACTTGGAGTTCCACACTTGAAAATTCCACACTTTTCAATGACATGGTTCAATCAATGATTTGTAACAATTTCAAAACATAGCATTACGATTCTGCAAACTGGCACTTTGCAAGATGAAATAACTTTTAGTTATGTACTCACCATAACTTCAGATGTTTGGGATCCATCTCGCCTACATTCTGACTGATGGGTTCGGAGCCGATCCCTCGGCTCCGACTCGGCACGCTTATGCCAAAGAGCGAAGTCTCTTATTGGCTGAGCTTATTATATCCCAGGATGCACCACTACCAGTCCCCCAGATCTAGTTTGTCCGCATACATGCACACATGCACGCACTGATTATATAACATCGTCAGATGAAACAAGATAAAAACAGTAGAACTCAAACCGTTCAATCTCTGCTGATCTCCAAGGCACGGGGAAGGAGGGTGGGTATTAGGAATGTAGGCGAGATGGATCCCAAACATCTGAAGTTATGGTGAGTACATAACTAAAAGATGTTATGTGATCCTATCTCGCCTACATTCTGACTGATGGGACAGCGACCCTAGCACCTGAATCCTGGGTGGCTCACTGGAAAACACTCCTGAGTACCGTGGAACCAAATGATGCTCGCACTTTAGATGCCACATCCAATTTATAGTGGGAAATGAAAGTGTGCGGATTGGACCAAGTAGCCGCAGCACAAATCTCAGAAATAGCGAGCTTGGAATGAAAAGCTATAGAAGTCGCCATAGCTCTGGTAGAGTGAGCTTTGATAGATGTTGTAAGTTGCTTATTCGAAGAGGAATAAGCCTGAGTTATACAATCTCTAATCCATTTGGAGATAGTAGCTTTTGTGATGGTTTTACCCAATTTATTGTCTGAGAAGGACACAAACAACTGGTCTGATTTACAAATTTGCTGAGTCCTGTCTAAATAGAAGCGTAATTGCCTGTGAACATCCAATTTATGGAGAGTGTATTCTGCTTCATTGGAGAATTTTGGAAAGAAAACTGGTAGCTCTAGAGATTGTTGGAGACAGAGATTAGAACAGACCTTTGGGACAAAAGATGGATTAGGCCTAAGTGATACTCTATCCTTGTGAAAAATCAAGTACGGTGGTTTGATAGATAGGGCTTGAAGCTCTGAAACTCTTCTTGCAGAGGTAATTGCAACTAAGAAGGCAGCTTTCCAAGACAGATATTTTAACTCACATGTAGCAGCCGGTTCGAAAGGGGAAGATGTTAATGCACGAAGCACCAAATCAAGATCCCACGGAGGCGCAGGATGAAAAACTGGGGGTCTTAACAGGCCCGCACCTTTAATGAAAGTTTTGCATAATCTGCTGCTCATCAATGGAGGATCCATGGATTCGTGAAATTTAGAGATAGCCGCTAGTTGGACTTTAATAGTAGAGACAGAAGATCCTTGATTAAACAGGGATGTTAAGAATTTCAAAACCTCTGGGATTGGAGCAGTGATAGGGTCTAAGCCCTGAGTTGAGCCCAGATAGCAAACCTCTTCCACTTACTGAGGTACAATTTCTTAGTGGTGGGTTTGTGGGTCAAGATAAAATGTGAATAACTTCCGGTCTAATGTGTGATTTCTGACTAAAGTCGGAAGTGGAGGAGCCAAGCTGTCAACTTCAAGGAGTGAAGGGACTGATGTTGTCGTCCCGACTGATGAATTAGCAGATCCGAGGTTAGATCTAAAGTCCAAGGATCGCCCCCCGCATGTTTCTTCAGGTAGGGAAACCATACCTGACGAGGCCAGTGCGGAGCAATTAGTATCATTGTGGACCCCAATTGAGAAGCTTTCTGAATGACTTTGGAGAGAAGTGGAATCGGAGGAAAGGCATAAAGTAGCCCTGTTGGCCAAGGTTGTGCTAGAGCATCCATAGCTGCTTCCCCCTGATGTGGAGTCAAGGAGAAGAACCTTTTGCACTTTGTATTTTGTGGTGTTGCAAACAGGTCGCAGCACGGCATCCCCCATCTCCTGAAAACCTGAGCTGCTACTGTTTCGTTTAGGGACCACTCGTGAGGAGAGAGAATTGTCCTGCTTAATCTGTCTGCCAATATATTTGATTTCCCCGGAATGTGGGTCGCTACCAAGAAACGGCTGGTAGCTACAGCCCATTCCCACACCCTCATGGCCTCTCTGCAAAGGGGATAAGATCTGGTCCCTCCTTGTTTGTTTAGATACCAGACCACTGACATGTTGTCTGTGTGGATGGCGATTATGCCCTGAGGGAGAAACTTGTGTAAGGCCTGTAGGGACAGAAGTACAGCCCTCATCTCCAATACATTGATGTGGAGAAAAGTTTCGCCTGGAAGCCAGGAGCCCTGAACTAACCTGCCCAGACAATGCCCCCCCCCACCCTGTCTGGGAGGCATCTGTCGTCAGGGTGACCACTGGAGAGGGAATAACAAAAGGACTTCCCTGATTTAGATTGGATGTCTGAAGCCACCAGCGAAGGTCCCGTTTGCATGTTTCTGTAATCATAATGGGGTGATTGAGGGGAAGATCCTGAAAGGACCATTGAGTCGATAATAGCCACTGAAGAATCCTCATGTGCAATCTTGCCAGAGGAACTAGAAGAACCGTGGCAGACATCGAACCTAAAACGTGTAGGACCATCCTGGCTGGGGCCTTGGATCTTGAAATCAGGGCTTGAACTTGGCCTTATAAAGTTTGGATCCTTTCGGTAGGAAGAAAAACACGCATCAATTTTGAGTCTATCTCTGCTCCTATGAACCTTATGCGCTGAGAGGGCAGCAAGACAGACTTTGACCAATTGAATGTAATTCCCAGGGTAGCACCCAGGGAGATGGTGGCTTTGAGGTTGTCCATTAGTAGATGACTGGTGGTGGCAGTCAGGAGCCAGTCGTCCAGATAGGGAAACACTTGGAATCCAAGACTCCTCAGGTGAGCCGTTACTACTGCCAAACATTTGGTGAACACCCTGGGGGCTGTGGTGAGACCAAAGGGCAGAGCACAAAATTGGAAATGACTGTCTCCCAGGCTGAAGCGCAGATACTTCCTGGACGCCCGATGTATCGGTATGTGATAATAGGCGTCCTTGAGATCTATGGAGCACATCCAAACATCCTTCTCCAACAATGGGAGAATGGATTGTAACGTGACCATTCGGAATTTGGATTTCGTGACGGATTAGTTTAGTCTGCTGAGATCCAATATTGGTCTCAGGTCCCCTGTCTTTTTTGGCACTAAAAAGAACCTTGAGTAATTTCCGGATCCGATCTGGTCTGTGGGGACCGGTTGGATGACTCCTTTTTCTAGCAGCTTTAAAGCTTCTGCGGCTGCAATTTCCCTTTGACTGGGTGGTGGGTCCGGGATTTTTTTGGACGGTGGGGGTGAGTGTGTGAAGGGGATGGTGTAACCTCCGGCAATAATCCGAAGCACCCATCTGTCCTGAGTGATTGACTCCCAGGCTTTTAGGTGCTTGGCAACGGCACCCGACTGGCTCGAGCAGCACAGCCGGGCAATCCCTCATGAAGTGTGGGAGGCTGAAGAGCCACGAAAGGACTCGCGGTCTCCAGAATTGCGGGGCCCTCTGCCGCCTCTGGGATGGCGTGTCCCAGAAAAATTTCCCCGTCCTCTGCCTCTGGAAGGGGAATCTTCCTGCTGTTGATGGAAAAACTTACGTGATTTGCGGAACCACATCTTCCCTCCTCCTTTAGCCTTGGGATAAGGCCGAAAGGGAGTGGAATAACGTGCACCTATGGCAGATAAAGTTTTTCCTTCTTGCTCACAGCGGGTAAGAGTTCATAGGTTCATAGGTTCATACTAGGCTATCTGCCCGAGGGCATTTACAAGCCTAGCCCATCGTTTTGTGGCTTACGCCACCCCTTTAGTATGGGGAACTATACCCATTATTTTGCTGTGCCTCTGTCGAGCAGTGACACTGAGGTAATCCCTGGGGTATATCTGCGATCTCCCATCCATTGGTCAAGATTTCTCTTGAACAAGGCCAGCGAGGTGCTCTGCCTCACATGTACCGGGATTTTGTTCCACAGCATAGGGAGTCTTTGGGTGATGAATCTATCCCTCCAGCACGCCCTATTAATAGCCGTGTCAAGGTTTAAGTCTCCGCCCTTGTGGCTCTGATGGATCTAGATTTTTGAGGTGAAGCATATTCATCAAATCTGGGTTTGACATGGCCTTGTATGTTAGGCAAAGGTCACCTCTGAGCAGCGGTGCGACTGAATAGAGCTGGAGTTCTTTCAGTCGGGCAGCATAGGACAGATTTTGAGACCCTTTATCCTTTTGGTGAGGAACTTTGTGGCCTCTCCAGCTGCTGCAAGTGTCGGGTCAGATACATTCCGAATGGGGCATTGTACTCAATCATTGGTCTGATGAGTGATGAGTAAAGGGAGACTATGACCTCCCTTGATCTAGATGAGAATCCCTTCATGATAAGGTGGGCAATGTAGAAGGTCTTCCTAACTACTTTAGCTACATGGGTGTCGAATGACAGACTACTATCAACCTGGGTCCCCAGGTCCCTGATAACTTCTTCTGTGCTCAGTGGATTGCCACCTATTTGGTAGCTAGGGTAACCTTGTTTTTCCCGAAGGGTATGACTATGCATTTTTGGCATTTAACTTTAGGCCGTGGCTCTGGCACCAGTTATCCGCTTCTGTGAGACCCTTCTGAAGGATATGTGTGTGAGATGTGTTTTCTACTATGGTGCCCAGTTTGCAGTCATCTGCAAACTTTGTCAGCCATAACCCTCCTGTGTTTGCTTGTACTTGGAAAAGTAGATGCCAAACAAGAGTGGGCCCAGGACTGAGCCCTGTGGGACACCACTTGTGACAGGCTTTGAGTCTGACATGGCGCCAGCAGCTCTGACCCTGTGGGTTCTGTCACTCAGCCAGTTTGCAACCCATCTTGTGATGTATGGGTTGACATTTAAGCTGATGAGTTTTTCAATGATACCCGAATGGGGTATTGTATCGAAGGCCTTAGCCAGATCGAGGTAGGCTGTATGGACTGCCTTTCCCTCATCAATGGCTTTGGTGACTGTTTCAAAAGTCAACCAAGTTTAAAAGGCATGATCTGCCTTTGACAAAGCCAAACTGGGTTGGATCCAAAGTCTGCAAATTCCCTATGTCTTTATTTATGAGGTCCATTATGATCCTCTCCATGGCTTTGCAGATAAGGCTTGTCAAGCTAATGGGCCGGTAATTTCCAGGGTCGGTGGAGGCACCGCCTTTGTGAAGTGGTACCACAGTTGCAGTGCGCCACTCCTGGGTACGTATCCAGAGGTAAGACTTTGATTAAACAGCTGTCCTAGCTGTGGGTTTAATTCCTCATTGAGTTCATGGAGCACACAGCCGGGGACACCATCAGGTCCCATGGATGCTGTGTTTTGCTTTGGAGAGAGCAGTTCTCACTTGGGCGCTGGAGATGTTTGGGGGCTGCAATCGCTTGGTATAGATATCTCTCCTTTGGGGAGGGGAGAAGTTTGCACTGAACCTGTCAGCCAGTATGTTGGCAATGTCTGTAGGATCAGTAATCTTCACATCATTTTGAACTAGCTCTGAGCATATCTGGGAGTTTCCTCCCAGGTTTCTAACATAGCTAAAGAAGGCCTTATGATTGTCTTTTGAGTCTTTAGCTATTTTTCTCTCGAAATTTGCTTTGGATGATTTTATGAGAGCTCTAAGTTTTTTACTTATAGTGATCAAGGGTGTCTTACCTTTTAAGGATTTTGCTCTATCTTGTAGTAGCTTCCTCCTTTTGTTGTAGAGTTTGTTTATGGCTGGGGTCCACCAGACTGGACGCTTGCCTTTGGTACAAAGAGTCTTTGTTTTGCTTGGGATTGCCTTATCCATGCAGTCCTGCAGGTGCTGGTAGAAGGCATTTGTAAGTGATTCAGCGGCTTGAGTACTGTTTTCCGCCGCTCGGGGCCTTAAAGGAGACCACACTAGTCTTTAGAAGTGTGAAGTTGGCTTTTGAGAAGTTCTTTACTGTGGTCTTTTTATTTCAGGTGGGGTGGGATGAGGACCTCCAGCGAGATTAGTTTGTGGTCTGATCTCACCAGTGAGGGGTACACCTCCGTGTTGAACATTGTGCTCCCATGTTCGTGATGATGAGATCAAGTATGTTATCTCCTCTTGTGGGGATGGTGACTAGTTGTTCCATGGCATTTGAGTTTATGAATTCCAGGAACTTTTGGGCTAGGGTGTTTGGGCTTGAGTAGTGTTCCCAGTCTATATTAGGGTAATTGAAGTCACCTAGTATGATGGTGTTTGGTGATACATTTATCCCTCTAGTGTTTTCAGGAAGGCCATGTGAGGTTCCTGAGTTTGTGAGGGTGGCCTGTAACATGCTACAATTTGCAGAGCAGTCTTGCCTATGGTTAATTGCACCTGGATGGTCTCCGATGCATCGTGCTGCCACCAGTCTTGAGGTGTGGGTGTCCTTGATGAATATGGATACCCTCCTTTCTTGGTATTGTCCAGATTTTGGGGCCGGAACGCATGATATGAGGTAAAACCTGATAGCGCTGGGGTGCTCTCAGGAGCCTTGAACCAGGTTTCTGTCACAGCACAGACATCGATGTTCTCCATACTGAGAAGGGCCTCGAGTGCGTGCATTTTGAGATTTAGACTTCTGGCATTGAGCAGCATTACCCTTAGTTTTTTCCTTTTTGTGTTCTAGGGTGGTAGGTTTAGAATTTGAGCCTTGCCTAAAAGGCACTATGGGGTGGCAAGAGCCTTTGCCAATATCCGGAATCCCAGGGTGACAGGTGCAAGCCGTCCCTTCAAGCAGCGTGGCTTGTCCAGCATGTCATCCCAGGCAGACAGACACTGGATCCCCTTTGAATGACACCAGTGTTTAAGCCAATTGTTAAAGCTGATCATCTTATCTCTGTATTGTGGCATCATTCTTGGTGAAGGTAGGATACTGCTCAAGGTCAGGGTCATACCTGTCTGGGCTACATAATCAGAGAGCTCCTCAATGTCTCTTTTCATGTAGTCCAAGGAGGTGCGTCTCAGGTCGTTTACACCAGCATGGACAATGACTGAATCATATTTGTACCTGCTGTTGAGAGACCTGAGTGCTTGCTATGTGGCGGATTCTAGCGCCCGACAGGCAGCTTACTGTGACCTTCTCCTTACTCAGTCTGGTGAGCGGGACGCCAGTGTGTCTGACTATGGAGTCACCAATGACTAGTGTGTCTGGCATTGTGTTTGGCCTTAAGGGCTGTGACTGTTTGACACTCTGACTGTGAGGTCTATGTGTTGCAGGTGTTGTGTTCTGAGGTGGTGGTTGTTTGGGTGTCTGCTTTGGTGGCCTCTGCTGTTTTGGTAGATTTTTGATCAGAGCCTCCAGTATGTCTTTGTGTGTTTATGTGTATGATTTGAGGTTGTAATGGTAATATGTGAGACTGGGTCTATAGTGTGTGTGGTAACCTTCTCCTCCTGACTGGTCTTGCCAGTCCTATGTTGAGAGAGCTCAGCCTCCAGTTTGGCCGTATAGTTGCATCTCTCGCATGTATTTGTGTTTTGTGGGAGGAGGAGAGGGTTGTCTGTGTACATGAGGCAATTGTAACATTGCCTCAATATTCCCAGGTTCACCAGCTGAGCAGGAGAGGACACTAGCAACTGATCCCTCGACATGCTAGAAGGAATAGACAAAAAACTTTAAAAAGATTCCGGGACGTGGGTGACCGAGAAATGGGGTTGCCTTTTTGGGGTACTATCTATGACAAGAGTGCCGTATCAAGGTAATAAGTACTGTAGGAGCAAGTGCTAGGTTTAACAGATAGAGAATAGTCTACTTGGTGTCAAGTAGAGATGATCTTTTTAATTATAGGATACGCTGATTAGATCAGTAGTATAGTTCGAGGAAGGTAGTTTTAAGGGAAAATTTGAAGAGTGGACTTTAGGTAGCCTGAATAGTTTAAACCTGCTTAACTGGCGCTGCCCTAGTGTGCAACAGTAGCAACTCCGGCTAAATCGCGCTAAAGCGTGCTTTATAGCAGGGGGCTGGAAAAGACAGGAAATGACCCAAATTGGCCAACAAACCACAAGTCACTGCCCTAAACCACTCCTCTGAGGACAAATGAAGGAGTTATGGAAATGACCCCTAGTGGCCAATAAAACTACAGTTTCAAGTCAGTAACCACCTCTCCGGGGGGCAGGGAAGCTGCTCAATGTTAGTCACTGCCACTGATAAACACAGAGACCCTCCTTCAGCCCAAGCAAAAATGGCCTCACAGAAACTTTCAAACAGTTCAGGAACAGCAAGCCTGTAACTGAACTTTTTTAACTCTCAGAAAAGTGGGAAAAAAGCAAGATTTTTTTTTGTTTTTGTTTTTTACAGTGATAGCAGAGGTTCACAAGTAATATCAAGTTATAACAGTGCAGTAAATGACCCCACAAAGAGTGTCTTTAACCTTAGGTCCAAATAAAGAGGACCCATCAAAGGGAGCGTCGGCGAAGGAAGACTTGAAGGCCTCCGCAAAACGACACAAACAGAGCCAGGCTTGTCTCCGTAGAGCCACGCCTGTGCCTGCCGCTCTACCCGCCCCTTTGGCCGCATACGAAATGAGCCTCATGGACGAGTTAGAAATTGAAGCAAGGATAGCCAACTGAGAGCTAACCGACTGGGCTAGCTGCTCAGGTAGGTTACCTGAGAGGGAATCTGACAGCTCCTTGACCAGATCCCTCTGAAGCCTGGTAAAATGTGCCAAATAATTCAGGGACCTTAAAGTAAAGGCCGCTGAAGTCAGGGCACGCTTCCTGCATCGTCCATGCTCCTAGACTCCTTATTAGGAGGATGGACGGACGCTGAAGCCTCTGCTACGCCCTGTTGTGTAGCAGATGCCACCACCATGGCATCTACAGCCACGCCTTTAGTGAGGAACTCCTTCTCGGGTGGGGCAGACAAAAATTTGTTAGGACGAGAAGGGACTGGTTCCACGGTATCTGGATGTTCCCACGCCTCCGACAAACTAAATCCAGGAGCTCATCGAAGGGCGGAGACACCCAGGAGGCGGAGGGCTGAGCCCCGAAGGCCTTGAGGAGCACTGACTCATCAGCAGAGGGGGGTTTGGATATCCAGCAGCCTCGTTGTTTGAGGATCTCTAAGATGTCTGCAAATGAGACATCATCCGAGGACGACTGGGACCCTCCGCATCATCAAGATCAGTGTCCGATGTAATAGACTCGGGGGAGTCCACGTGCTTCCTCTTGCACAATCTCTTCCTTGGGGGTTCCTCTGAAGACAACTCCGAAGAACCCTCAGGAGGAGGGGAACCCCCAATGGGGGTAACCTCAAGCCCAGGGGCTCCACTGCCTAAGGACAGGGGAACTGCCAAAGACCCAGTCTCCACGCCCAGGGAAGGTGCCGGTAAAGCCGGAGAGATGGCCGAAGAAGACTTGGCCAAGGCACTCATCATAACTCTGAAAGCCGGACCCCCAGAATCCTGGGAGTGTCCGGTCTCCGGAGCCATGACAGCAGACGGAAGTCCCGCAGCCGAAGCACCGAGAGGGAGGCTCGGAACCGACAGCATAGGTCCCGAAACATCACCCCCAGGTCCAGCCGAAGAAGTCCGTGTACCAAACTCGGACCCGAAGGCCGGGGTTGGAGTAAGGGTCGGAGCCGACCCTAAGATCTCCACCGGCTCCAACAGCACCTGCTCACGGAGCCGCGGTCGGAGGAGGAATGGCAATGACATGGTCATGGGCCATCGGCTCAAGCCAACTGGGTCGGAGCCGAAACAAATTTTTGAAAGACTGGGGACTGGAACAGTCTTTGGAGCACCCTGTCTATGTCCGAATCCGACATCCTCGATGACCTAGAGGATACTGAACGGGTTCGAGATGGCCTCTCCAACGGCCCCAAGGGGCTAGGGGACCGGCTCCGAGGCGACTCGATGACTATCGGCACCGAAGGAATACCCACACTAGTTTCCATCGGTGCCGAGGAGGACTTCGGCGCCGAGGAAAAAGTCTCTGAGCGGACAACCTTTGTCGGCTCCGAGACCAGTGGAGCCGACGAAGGTGACCCGCCTCTCGATGCCCTAGCCATCGGCTCCGAAGCCAGAGGAGTCGAGACTGGTGGCATCGAGGCAGACCGTTCCGCCCTCGGCTCCGAAGTCCTTGGAGCCGAAGGAGAAACCTGCCTATGTCTTTTGGCGGTCGGATCAGACGGACTGGTCGGAGCAGACGCCCTTTTCTTTTTAGCGGGAGAAGGAGAGGATGCTAAAGCTTCTTCGAAGGAGGGTTTTACAAGACCTTTTAATATGAGCTTATTTTTCCTCTCTTGGAGGACCCTCGAGGAAAAAGCGTGACACACGCTGCAGGACTCCTGCAAATGCTTTGCACCCAAACAATAAACACAGAGAGAGTGGTCATCTGTGCTCTTCTTTGACCTTTTTTAACAAGAAAGATAAACTATCCACAGTATAAAGGATCCGAGATCCCTAACAAAACAGAAGTCACCTACAAACAAAAAGACCGGGAAAGGCCTTTACACACAAGAGGTACTCCTAGTCAACACTCACAACACAAGAATTTACTAAGTAAATTCCACCAAACTCACTCAAAACACAAGAATAGCTGTTAAAACAGCTTTTGTTGAAGAAAAATAGAAATTCCTGACAGAAAAACTAGTGAAATTAATCACTACTTAGCTCAGCCAGCTCGAGACCACGTCTTCACTTGTTAGCGGCAAACGAGATCTGGGGGACTGGTAGTGGTGCATCCTGGGATATAATAAGCTCAGCCAATAAGAGACTTCGCTCTTTGGCATAAGCGTGCAGAGTCGGAGCTGAGGGATCGGCTCCGAACCCATCAGTCAGAATGTAGGCGAGATAGGATCACATAACATCCCTGTTTTTAGCTACAGAGGCAAAATAATTCTCAGAATTTAGAAAGATGGTCAGGCTTAGAACTTTTCAGCATCCCTTCGTAGGTTCACAGGTGATTACTAGGCTAATGACATGAGAGAATTTACAAGCCTAGCCAATAATACCTAGGATATAATATTATATCCTAATTCCCCAGATATGGAATGGGGTTGTATCAGGGTAGTGGGTCTTTGGGTGTTGGAACCTGAAGTCATTTTACAGACTGCCTCTGTCCATAAGGGACATGGGCAGTACCCCAGGAGTGAATTTATGATACCCATCCATTCATCCAAATTCTTTTCAAAGAGAGTGAGGGACATTTGCTTTATGAAGATGGGACGTTTATTCAACAGAAGAGGTAGCCTTTGGTATACAAATCAGTCTCTCCAGCAAGTACTGTTAGAACAAGGTCACAAATAAGGTTAGAGTCCATGGAACACATAACCCTTGTATAATTTTTCTTGAGAATATGTAACATCTTCATCAGGGTTGAATCAGAGAATGACTTGTACATTAGGTACAAGTCCACTCTCAATAAATGATATAAGACTCCGTAAATGGATATGGCCCTTTAGTCAGTCTGCATAAGATGTGCATGTCACACTTTGTATTATTTTAGTAAGAAACCTCTGGGGCCGCTTCAATTGATGTAAGTGCCTGGTTAGTTACATGCAGAGGGAAGGACTGTACTCTATTATGGGCCTGATGAAGGCCAAGCACAATGGCACTAGGACTTCCTCTAATCTTGATGCCATGCCTTTACTTCTAAGTTGAGCCACATAGAAGAAGAATTAGCCCCCTACTGTAGCTACCTGGTCAAAGGTTAGGTTACTTTGTTCCTAGGTCCTTCATCATTGGGTCTACTTTTAAGGATGTGTTATTAATATAATTTGCAGGGATATCTGATTTACCAAAGGGTATGATTAAGTATTTTTTTAGCATTTAGTCACAGACCATGGTTTTGGAACCAGTTGTTTGTCATTTTTAGGCCTGTCTGTAGGATCTCTGCATCATTTGGGGATTCAGTGACAGCACCCAGCTTACAGTCATCAGTGAACTTGGTGAGCCAGAGGCCCTAAACAATGGCCTTCATTTCAGAAAAACAGGCACCAGACAGGAGGGGCATACCTCTCAACCTCTTAGTACAAGAAATCTGGACAAAGCCCGACAAAATGAGAGGACAAAGGCCCAAAAATAAGGATAAATGTTAAATACTGCTCTTGTCAACTTATAAAGCTGATAGTGTTAACATACATTTTCTTAAAGATTTTAAGTCTGAAACTTAAATTTATGTCAGTACTTTGTGACTTCAGTCCTCAGATGATCCCAGTGTTTTGACAGAAAATCAAAACTTTTATGAGGAACAGACTAAAAATGAAGTGAAAATCTGGGCAGTTGAGAAGTATGAGGAGGGGTCCTAACACTGAGCCTTGTGGAACACCACTAGTAACAAGTTTCTTTCACCTATCTGGACAACATATGTCCTGTGAGTGAGAAATTTGGCTATCCATCTGACAATGTAAGGTTTATGCCTAACTCAGTAAGTTTATCTGGGATAGTGCTGAAAGCTTTGGCCATGTCTAAATAAGCACTGTTTAACCCTTTTACCCTCATGCATGGTCTTGGTGACTTTCCTGAAGTAGTCCACCTGACTGTCAAAGAGAGGTGTTGCCTGCTCAAAGCCAAATTGGGCCAGGTCCAGCTTTTGGAGAGTTCCTATGTCATTATTGATCAGGTCCATGATAATTCTCTCCATAGCCTTGCAGATGAGACTGGTCAAGCTTATAGATCTGTAGTCCCCTCTGTCACTTGATGGGCCCCCCCTTGTGCAGATGGATGACTATTGCAGTCCTCCATTCCTCTGGGACAAAGCAGGTCTGAAGGCTTTGGTCAAAGATGGTTTCTAATTGCCCTGATAGACTCTTATGCTATTTAAGAAGCATCCTGGAATGTTGCTGGGACACACAAAGGCTGCATTTCTGGCTTTAGTGAACGCAGTAAAGACCTGTTCACTCGTAATGACTGGTAGGGAGATGGTTACAGGTTATTTCTTCAGGTGTGGTAGGAGGTGATGGGGGGAGAAGGTTGAACTGAACTTGTCGTCCAGCAGGATTGTTATAGTTTCAGGCTGGGTGTAAGTGTTTCCATTCATGATTAACTGAGCACATTGCCGAGCATTTCCTTGGAGGTTACGAACATAATTAAAAAGCCTTATGATTATCTTTCACCTGAGAGGCTATCTTTGCCTCACAGTTTGCTTTGGCAGATTTGACTAGCTTGCTCATTTGTTTGTTTAGCCTGGTGAGTATGGTCTTTTCCTTCTTGGCCTTGGAGTGGATTTTTTTCCCTTTTGTTGAATAACATTTATGTTAGGGGTCCACCAACGTGGTTTAATTATTTATTTATTATTTTACAAGTAATCACAGGTTTTACTCAGACAGATACTGCCTCCTCTATGCAGCTATGGATGTGCTTGTACAGTGCTTTGGGGGACAGCTCACAGTAGACCTCAGTGTCATCCAGGTTTGGAGGGGCTTGGAAGTTTAATAATCTGTCACTTAGTCTGAGGTAACTGGCCTTATCAAAGTTCTTAACAGGTTTAGTGTTTGAGAGGGGAACTTGGTTAGTTTTAATACTAAAGGAGATCATTTTGTGGTCAAATCTTACCAGGAAGGAGTTAACGCATGGAAGGAAGCAACATCCCCCATATTCATGAGTACTAGCTCCAAGATATTTGTACCTCTAGTTGGAGAGCTACCTAATTTCTCCAGGGTGTTTCCACTGAAGTCCAAAAACTTCTGAGCAAGTGAATTATGGGTCATATAAGTCTCCCAGTTTATGGCAGAGTAGTTGAACTCATCCATACGTATGCTGTTTGACTGAATGTTAAGAGATTCCAGTAGGTTTAGGTAGGTGGTGTGGTTTTCCAGACTCAGGTTATGGGACTTGTAACTAGCAAAGATATGACATATATGACATGGGGTTGCACCAATGGTTAGATGGGCATGGAAAAGCTCAAGTGAGTCACGTTGTTGGACCAGTCTAGCAGTGTACTTTCCCTTTATGACTAAAGACACCTCCAACTTTTGTTTTATTCAAAGAAGAAGAGCGAAATGTACGAAAGACATTGTAGTCTTTGATAGCTGAGGTGCTTTCTATGGTTCTGAACTGTTTCCATGACTGCATACATCTGCATTCTACATGGTGAGATGTGCATCCAGGGAATGTAGTTTTATTTAAACTCCTATTGCTGAGCAGCAGTACCATTAGATAGCTGTGTGTGATTTTTGTTATGTTGGAGGGATTAACAACTTGGCACAGCCTAAAAAAGGCACTATATGGGGATAGATAACATTTTTGCCAGTATCCAGAAGTCAAGTGGTGACAAGTGCAAACCATCTCTGGCAAAGCATTGTGGTTTGTCGATCATGTCCCATGTCAGATATTGGATTGCCTTGTTGTGACACCAGAAACTAAGCCAATTGTTGATGTCAATAATTTTTTGCTGGTACTGTAGCATCATCATTGGTGAATGTAGTATGCTATTCAAGGCTAGATTCATACCCACCTGGGAGACATATTCAGAGAGCTCCATCATGTCTCTTCATACAGCTCAGCAAGGTACGTCTTAGGTGGTTTATGCCCACACAGACTATGACCATAGCATACATGTATTTGTGGTTTAAAGACCTAAGTGCATGTGTGATGTAGCGGATCCTGGCTTCAGATAGACAGCTCACTCTGATATTTGCCTCGTTAAGCCTGCTAAAGGGGACATCAGTATGTCTTACAACGGAATCCCCAATAACTGCAAAGTTTGGCTGTGCAGTGTGTTGGCTTATGGGCTTGGAAGAGTGGCTACTATGATTTTCAGAGTTGTGAGAGGTGCTGTCTTTTTTGAGTGCATGCAGGTCCACACAGATGCTTTTAGGAGGTCTTGGAGGTTTGGGTAGATTACGAGCAAGTGCCTCCGCATATATAGGTCTGTGCGCCTGTTCCTTAGTGCTAGTAGTGAGTGTTCTGGCTGTAACACTAACCATCTGATTTGCACTTTTCAAGTGTACATGTGACAGCTTTGCCTCTAATTACATTGTGCATTTACATCTCTCACCAGCGTGTTGTCTGTTCTAAAATTAAATGGTGCCAGTGAACATGAGGCAGTTACTACATTGTCTCAGGATGCCATTATCCACCAGGCCAGAAACAGAGATGAGAGGGAAGCACCTATCCATTATACCATATCAGTAGTAGATGGGAAGGAGTTGGGGAGAGTCATTTGAAAGGTCTAAGTGAGAGTGGTTAGTAGTAGACTATCACATGACCTGCACAGGTGCTGCCCTCTGCAAAAAACTGGCAGCTCTTCCAGCAGCAGTGAACAGTGGGAGACAGTTTCCTACAGAGGATTGTAAAATGGAGAGCTTTGCTCACATGCAAGGCACTGGTAATAGTGTTTGCATGAGGCTTTTATTCCAGCACGATGAAAGACTTTTACACAGTTAAGACTTCAGCCCAAATCAGATACACACACAAACCTTCCACCAGCAGTTCCCAACTCCATGGGTTGAATCAGCCCTCTGCTCCCACATCAGTGCAAAAAAAAAATGAACTGGTTTTGAGCTCAAGTACAGTAATAAATTATTTATAACAAAAGGCAGAACTCCTGTAGTATCAGGAATACTTGGAAATAAGTTCACAAACTCCGAGAAATACTCACATATACAGAAAAAAGTGCACAAACATAGGAGAACTTCTACAAACACTGAAAAACTTTGCAAAACTTAGAAATATTTTGCAAACTCAGGAGAACTTTGGCAAACTCGAAACAGCTTTTGCTGCACCAGAGGAGGTTAAGAAATGCACACTGCCTAGTACATTATAACACAAGCATTCATTATGGAACAGGTTGTTTTGACCCCCCCCAAAAAAAAGAATAAGTCATCATGATACTGTACATACGCTCACATCAGGAAGATAGGGAAACGGGCATTTGAGAAGACAGATTCTTAAAGTGCTATTTTTACAATGCATTATGTTGTGCATACAACAAAATTAGTTTATGTTTGGTTTCTATATTGTATGTATGTCATGCCCCAAATTGGTTAGGCAAATACAAAACATACCTCTCCCTACATGGAAAACTGTAAGCAAGCCTCCACATCTATTTATGTTTGTGCGTGTGTACGTAATGTGTATATATGTACATATACACACACAAGCACAGATAGATATTTCTGTGTATTTATATTTATATAAATTGTTTTACTATATATGTATATCAATATATGCTTCCCACCTAGCAGTGTGAACAGTGGCTCTAGATGATGGTCACGGTTGATGTGATACCTTGATTCCATATGCAAATATGATGGAAAAGTGTGTTACTTATCTATACAGGTGTGTGTGTTTGTGTATACACATGCACACCACACCTCTCAACCTCTAAATGAAAGTAATATGGACAAAGCCTGACATAATGGGGGACAAAGGCCCAAAAATAGAGACAGATTTTACATACCGCTCTTATAAACTTAGAAAGTTGATAGAACATGATTTGTTTTAGTATGCATTTTTCTGAAGAATATGAAGTCTTAAACTCAAATATGTCATTATTTAGTGGCAACAACTCCTTAGATCATAGAGATATGACAAAAAAACAAAGATTTTATGAGAAATATTCTGTGAAAATCTGGACAGTTGAGACATGTTTTACACACACACACTTTATGTAAATGTACATAAATATACACATACAAGCACACACATAAATATACAGTGAATATAAAAAGTTTACACACTCCTGTTAAAATGCCAGGCTTTTGTGATATAAAAAAGCTGTGGTGAGCCTCTTTTGTTGGTTTTCATTGCTTATCTTTGGTCTGAAGAGGCACCCTACCCAGGACTGGTTGGTTTTGTTTTATTAGATATAAAAAGTGAGACCACAATAAATCATTTCAAAACATTTCCCACCTTTAATGTGATCTATAACCTGTACAATTCAATTGAAAAACAAACATCTGTTAGGGGAAACAAATATAAGAAATAAAAAAAGTACAATA
>NC_056749.1:391472341-391572341 GCF_019279795.1 Protopterus annectens
TTACGTGTAGTTTTTCCAACATAAAATGCTGCACACTGTTTACATACAGCTAAATAAATCAAACCTTTGTTGCAACAGTTGGAAAAGGTATCACTTTTAACCGTATAACCCCTCTCTGCAATACACACTGAATCCTGATTTAAAATAAATGGACAATGGGCACAAAATCCACACTTGTAAGTGCCTATTATTTTTCTATGGGCTAACTTGTGATCCCTTTCCAGTAATTCCTTTAGGTTCCTTCCTTTCTTGTATGTAAACTTTAAAGGAGCTTTAAACAGTACTTCCAACTCAGAGTAGCAATCAAACTTACCCAACTTACCCCAATGTTGGGAAATGATATTTCTAATGTTGTGGGTATCCTGATTATAAAACATAAGATAGTTACCCCCAAAGACACCATCCCCTTGATTATCTGGATGTTTCGATGTAACATGAGTATCCATAGGGGAAATCTGCCCGTGGAGAGTATCCACCCTTTCACCCCCCCAGAATAGGGCAAAATCTATCAGTTCTTCCTACCTTCACCTCAGCCATGTCCTCTAATATCAATTCCCTAGGGTATTTTCTAGCCAGAAACATATCCCCAACTTTAGTACTTTCACATTCATAATCCACATCTTTAGAAGTCATTCTACAACTGCGAATAAATTGTCCCTTTGCAATACTTCTTTTCTGCTTAAAGGGATGAGAACTGGTGTAGTACAAATAGGATTCTTATCTGACCCTATCCTAATATTATAGTAATGCTCTCTTATTCTTTCTTTCAGCCGTCTATCAGTCTTGCCCACATAAAATGCACTTTACAAACATACCTTAGCATGCACACAGGCAAGATGGGGGGGGGGGTGGTTCTGTGCTTGAAAAGATGGATCAGGATGTGGGGGGGGGGGGGTCCTTGGGAGACCAGGATTTGAGGTACGGGAATTATATTTGCAACTGCTTTTAGAGGCCAGTAGGAACTCGGGACTTAATGAACATTTATCTATTGCCCCCTATATTGAAAATGAGAGCGGCAAAATTGTAACTTGTGTGGTCTCTGTTTTAGGACAATGTTGCAATAGGTTTTTAATATATGCTCAATTAAATTTATATGCGTCTAACCCATTCATTTTGTATTTAGGTGAATGTTACCTCATGCACTTTAGTATATAGGTTTATGTATGTAATTCATTTTGATTAAAGAATTTAATAATGCATTTATATATATATATATATATATATATATATATATATATATATATTTTTTATATATATACACTTAAGCATTTATATATTTAAATACTTTTATTCCTATGTTTATATATTTGTATATTTATGTATTGATGTACTAGAATTTATATAGGAACATGTGAGGTTGGTTTTAAACTGCTTTTACGATTTTTTTTTTTAATTGTATTTGCTTTAACTCATTAAACAACTATGTAATTAAGGGATCATGGGGTATAAAAAAGGAAGTAGCAGCTTGTGATGCATTTATTCATACATCTGAAGAAGTCTTGTTGAAACGCTGTGGGGAGTGTTGCATTTATGTTTTCAATAAACGGCTGTTCCTTCTGACTATTGCTTAGTACATGACTTTGTGGACCTCCTTTTGGTGCCTCTACCTGTTTTTGTTGGTTACCAGTATCTTCAGGCACCTTGCCTCACTGTTTTGTTTGTTTACCTTTCTAAGGTATGGTATGTGTGTTATCATTGCATTGCACAGGAACTTATGAGGTATACGTTTATACAATATGACTGTTGTATGGCTCACATTTTCAGAATCGCACAATAGCCTGGGCCACACACACAGCTCACTGAGCATGGTAATGTGCGGTGGTGTACAGAATGCTTAAAAATGTCACAAAGTATCACAATGTAGAGACATTATGGTTAAGATCTGTGCCTTAGACAAAAAAAAATAAGGTCTGCCCTGCTATTTTCCCTTCTATTGCCATTCTCAGCTTCTTCCGGTTTCTTCCATTTCTATTACAACTGTCGTATCTGTGTTCAGTTTCATCCCATGCATCTTCAGTTTTGCATTCCATTCCCATATCCTTTGCTGAAGTTCTTGCTTGGAGTCTGCCTGTAATGCCACACCATCAGCATACAGCAACTTTGTTGATCAGTTCCCTTTGACCAGCTTCCTAATGTAGTCCACCACCACTATGAACAATGGTGGCCTCACAGCTGAACCCTGATGCAAACTCACTCCCACTGGGAACCCCTCTAAAACCGAACACCATTCATTATTGAATCATTGGGTTCTTGATGTAACCAGCAATAATTCTACCAATGTTTCTGGTACTTTGAACCACCAAAAGACTGCTTTCTTGGGATCTTACAATATGCTTTTTCCAAGTATAAGAATGCCCATTTGGACTCTTTCTTCATCTCTAGCTTCTTCTCAATTATCTGTCTCACTGCAATCATCAAGTCAGTTATGCTGCATCCTGATCGGAATCTGAACTGCTCATCTTCCATCTTACTTTTCACTACTCCACATATCCATTGGTCAATCGCCCTCTCCAACACTTTCATGCAGTGTAACAGTTGTTTAATACCTTTGTACTACCCACAACTATGAATGTCCCCTTTGTTCCTGTACACTGGCACAAGTATACTTATTCTCCAGTCATCTAGGATTGAAGATGTTAGAGGTGATACAAAGGTGGCAGGATGCAACACTGTCGAACACACGAAGAAATGAGATCATCAGACCAGAAGCCAAAGCAGCTCCAGTTATACAGAAAGTCAAAGAATGGATTATGGTAGTTCAGACACATATGAAGAAACGCAGAAGATAACCTGGTGAAAAAGGCAGGAGAAAGTGACGGCATCAGGCAAAGAGATGGAAGGACTGTATGACAGAAGACCTGCAACAGTCACGCATGACTGTCGAAGAATGTAGGAGAGTGGCACTGAAGTCAAGAGACTTGGTGACAGTTGACAACACACCAATCTCATAGACAAACTAAGAAAAAGTAAGTTGATGGTGTCTCTGCTTCAAGAACAGAAGGTAATGGGCTCAAAATGAGTCACAGTTGAACTTGCACATTCAATACATATATATATAAATTTGTCTCGGGTATTACACTGATCTCGGCACAGTAAAATGATTATAATCCATCAAATTAAATACACTGATAGGATTTCAGTAAGCATTAATCTGTGTTTCACTGAAATATACATTAAGTAATTATCAGTAACGTGCAACAACATAATCCTCCTTCAGCCAAGTTAAACATTTTATATTAAATATAATCAGCCTCTATTTAAAAACAGTATTTAAGAAAGTTATTTACTCTGTTGCACATTATTAGTAAGTTATTCTTGAATTCATTAAATACATTATTCAACACATGTTGCTCACACACATTTAAAGAATCAAGAACTTAATGACTTCTGATTTGAAGACTTGCTGTACAATGAACACCAATAAGCCATTTCTCTTGGTTTAACAGTAATAAATAATACAGCAACATTAAGTAATTAATATACTACATGTATTTAATTTATTTAAAAGGAAGAACAATAAGATATCTGTACTATCAGGAAATTACATTCTGTTTTGATTTACTGGTTTTGTGATACCAATCTGCTGCTTAGTTTAAAAGAATGGAAGCCGAATGTTTTCTGTAGTTGAATGCAATGATGACTTGCAGCCAGGGCTGGCGTTACCATTTTGGGGGCCCTCAGCAAATGTCAAGTTGCCCCCACCGAATACTTCCAGTCTAAGTATCACCCTGTCACTGCCACCCCTCCTAAGCAACCTCTTGGTTCATATACTGCAAAGTTTTAGGAGTAGTACACACAGACTGACCTGTATGCAAAATGCTCTTACATTCCGATAGGCCTGTGTACCACACTATGTTGACCCATCACACAAAATGACATTCACAGTTACTGGCATTTAGTTGAAAGAATGATACAACTCTATGTACAGGGCTGGACTTAGTCAAGTGCGTAGGGTGCCATTTTGCCTACAGTTTCTTGCCCCCCCCACCCCCAACATCCTCCAGTGCTTCCCTTGGTTTTTCCCTATTTCGAGCTTCCTACTCCACTCAACATTTTTCTTCCTTTTCTCATATTTTGCCTTGCTCTTCAACTTATTCAAGAAGCCTGATTTTAAAAAGTTTTTTTTTTTCTTTTTACACAACCTTTTCATCCAGTGATGACTTCAACAGGAATGATTCTTAAGGAAACAAATTCAGTGTAGCTGTTCAAATTTATTTTTCCTTGCTTCCTTTCAACACACCTTTCCTGACCTGAACAGAGCAGTAATAGCATCTTACAAAATAACTCACTTAAGTTGGGATCACCAGAAGCCACAGATGCTTTAGGATGCATTTTAGATTATTTCCCAACCCTTTAATCCAGTGGTAGCCTGAGCAGAAAATCATGAGTAAGAACTTCAGTCTTTTTTTTTTTTTTTCTTTAAAGGAAGACTTAAATTGTGCCCACAGCTTAATGTTCATAGCTGGCAAAACAGTCTCATAATAAATTAAACAATTGTGTTGTTGTGAGGAATCACACAAGGGACACTGCCTGCCCCCCCCCCCCCCCCAAAAAAAAAATAAAAGAAAATACAGTCAATGGCCATGCATGTATCTGGTGCAAAATGTCACAGTCATGTATTTTAAGTGACTGCTCTCATACATATACATAGCATGCTTAATCGCTTCTCATCCATGCCTCACCAAAGGCAGCCATCTATATGCATGCCTGATGTGTGACTTTGAGGAAAGTGGAAAAAAAAAAGTAAAGATTACACTAATGTATCTGATTTGCTACTATCATACATTACACTGCTCCTACACAAGCTATAACAACATTCATAGGTAGGTACTAGGCTATCGGCCCTAGGGCCCATACAAGCCTAGCCAAAAAATGTACCCTGGCTTTCGCCACCCAAGAATATTATTTTCCTGTGCCCCTGTCGAGCAGAGCCACTGAAGTGATCCCCGGGGTGAATTTCCCATTTCCCATCCAATCATCAAGATTTTTCTTGAAGAGTGCTAATGAGGAGCTCTGTTTGACATAGATAGGTAGTCTGTTCCAGAGTATGGGAAGTCTCTGGGACAGGAATCTATTCCTCCAGCATGTTCTGTTTATTGTGGTGACAAGGTTTAGATCCCTAGAGCGTGTAGCTAGGAGGGATTGGGATTTCTTTAAATGGAGCATGTCCAACAGCTCTGGGTTTGACATAGCTTTGTATGTTAGGCAGAGATCACCCCTGAGTAGGCGATATGCGATGGAGTAAAGCTGTAGTTTTTTTAAGACTGTCTGCGTAGGGCATCTGCCTGAGGACAGTAATCCTTTTTGTGAGGTATTTCTGTGGTCTTTCCAGTTGTTGTAGATGTCTTGTGAGGTACATACCAAAAGGGGCATTGTACTCTATAATGTGTCTAATGAGTGATGAGTTGAGGGGAACAGTGACCTCTTTTTTTCTGGATGAGAATCCTTTTGTGATGAGATGAGCCACGTAGAAGGATTTCCTGACCACTGTGGCAATGTGATTATCAAAGGAGAGACTACTGTCCACCTGTGTCCCAAAGTTCATCACATTTTCGGCATTAAGTAGACTACCAGCTATGTGGTAGTTCATGGGTACAGAGTTTTTACCAAAGGGGATGACAATACACTTTTTGGCATTGAGCTTCAGGCCATGGCTTTGACACCAGGTATCTGTCTCAGTGAGGCCCTTTTGTAGTTTGTCCACATCGTTAGGAGTTTCGATTATGGCTCCTAGTTTGCAGTCATCTGCAAACTTTGTTAGCCTGCACATCAGAGAAGTAGATACCAAACAGGAGAGGACCCAGGATTGAACCCTGTGGTACTCCACTTGTCACTGGTCTGATGTCGGACTTGGAATCCGCTACTTTCACAGTGTGGGTTCTGTCCGTGAGCCAGTTGGCAACCCATCTTGTGACATAGGGATTTATACCTAGTTTAGTGAGCTTATCTATAATTCCAGAGTGGGGGATGGTGTCGAAAGCCTTGGCGAGATCTAGATAAGCTGTGTGAACCATTTTACCCTCATCTATGGCTTTGGTGACTGCTTCAAAGAATTCAATCAGGTTTAGGAGACATGATCTGCCTTTTACAAATCCAAACTGGGTAGAGTACAGAGTTTGGAGATTACCAATGTCTTTGTTTATGAGTTCCACGATGATGCGTTCGATGGCCTTGCAGACCAGGCTCGTCAGGCTAATGGGGCGGTAGTTCCCGGGGTCTGTCGTGGATCCCCCTTTGTGGAGTGGGATAACCGTTGTGGTGCACCATTCAGTGGGTACAAAGCCTGAGGTGAGGCTATGATTGAACATAGTACTTAGGTAGGGTGCCAGTTCATTCTGTAGTTCATGTAGAACGCAGCCTGGGATATTGTCAAGTCCCATGGATGCTGTGTTCTTGGCTTTGGAGAGTGTGTTTTTTACCTGTGCAGCCGTGATTATAGGAACTCTGCATTCTTCCGGTATAGGAATTGGCCCTCTAGGGGGTGAGAGGGGAGTAAAGTTAGCACTGAACTTATCTGCTAGGATGTTGGCAATATCAGTTGGTTCTTTATATTTAGTGCCATTGTGCAGTAACTCAGAGCAGATCTGAGTGTTCCCATTTAGATTCTCGACATAGCTATAGAATGCTTTGTGGTTGTCTTTAGAGTCAGTGGCAATTTTGTTTTCGTAACTAGCTTTGGAGGATTTTATGAGGGATCTCTGCTTCTTACTGAGGTTGATCAGGGAGTTCCTCCAGTCATGGGATTTTACTCTTTTTTGCAACAGTTTCTTTCTTCTGTTGTAGAGTTTGTTTATGGCACAGGACCACCAGATTGGCTTCCTTTTTTTGGAGGATAACATCTTGGTTCTATTAGGGATAGCATGATCCATGCACTTGTGTAAGTGCTTATAAAGTGCATCTGTGTAGGATTTGGCAGTCATACCTCTATTGTCCGTCTGCATGGGTGTCGTGAAGTTTGCCACTTCTGTCTTAAGAAGTGTGAAGTTGGCTTTGGAGAAGTTTTTTACTATGGTTTCCCTAATTGGGGGTGGGGGTGGGTATGTATGTCTAGGCTGATTAGCTTGTGGTCGGATCTGACCAACGAAGAATTGACCTCTGGTGTGGAACACCGATTTCCCATGTTGGTAATGACCAGGTCTAGGATATTGCTGCCCCTGGTGGGGGTGTGAATAAGTTGATCCAAGGCGTTGGAATTTATGAATTCTAGAAAACGTTGAGCAAAAGAGTTGGTGCATGAGTAGTTTTCCCAGTTAATGGTGGGGTAGTTGAAATCGCCCATTATTAGGGTGTTGGGTTGTACCCTAATACTTTCCAGTGTATCAAGAAATGAGGAGTGGGAATCCTGGGGCATGGTGGGGGGTCTGTAGCAAGCTACAATTTGGATTGCGGTCTTGCCCAGAGTTAGTTGCACTTGGATAATCTCGGATGCATTATGCTGTGCAACTAGCCTGGATGTGTGGATATCCTTAATGAATATGGACACGCCTCCGCCTTTAGTGCTTTGTCCTGGGTTAGGTGGCCGAAAGGTGTGGTATGAATTGTAGCCAGGTAATGCAGGGGTGCTCTCTGGAGCTTTGAACCAGGTCTCTGTCACTGCACAGATGTCAATGTTCTCCATTTTAAGGAGCGTCTCGAGTGAGTGCATTTTGAGGTTTAGACTTCTAGCATTGAGTAGCATTACCCTCAGATTTTGCTTGCTTGTACCTGTTACGGTGGTGAATTTGTCATTTGAACCTTGCCTAAAAAAAGGCACTATAGGGGTGGCAAGAGCCTTAGCCAGTATCCGGAATCCTAAGGACCACAGGTGCAGGCCATCTCTGGCAAAGCATCGTGGTCTGTCGATCATGTCGTCCCAGTCAGACAAATACTGGATCCCCTTAGAATGACACCAGAAGCTTAGCCAATTGTTGAAGTCAATCATTTTGTCCTTGCACTGTGGTATCATTCTGGGTGATGGCAGGATGCTACTCAAGGTTAGGGTCATACCTGCCTGGGATACAAGATCGGAGAGCTCCTCCATGTCTCTTTTCATGTAGTCCAGGGAGGTACGTCTCAGGTCATTAACACCAACATGGACAATGACAGTGTCATATTTGTACTTATTGTGGAGTGACCTGAGTGCATGCGTTATGTGGTGGATCCTGGCACCTGACAGGCAGCTGACAGTAACTTTCTCCTTGTTTAGTCTAGTGAGTGGAACATCAGTGTGCCTGACTATAGAGTCACCTATGACTAGAGTGTTGGGTACGTTGTTATGCCTTATGGGCTGTGGTTGAGTGGCACACTGAGTTTTTGGGCTATGTGTCATTTGGGTTGTGTTGGGAGGTGGAGTTTGCTTACGTTTATGCTTTGGATGTCCCTGATGCTTGGGCAGGTTTTTATTGAGAGCCTCCGCGAATGTAGGTGCATGTTTTGTGATTCTATGTGTGTGTTTTGGTGGTGCTTTGTATACCTCTGAGGTCTGTGAAAAAAGTTAAACAATGATCACACTGTCCCCAGCAAAAACACAAGTTAATAATGACCTCCCTATGTATACCAATGATGTTTGACTGTGATCAAAATTAAAGTTATGACCACACAATCCACAGCCCCTCCTCTCACACAACCTGTAGTAACCTTAGATAGACACACACACACACACACACACACACACACACACACACACAAAATCTCTGCAGGGCTGGTATTAGAATGGGTGCAGTTGAGAGTAAAGTCTATCACTAAGTCCTTATCAAAACCCGTTCATACTGTCCAGGGTGTGGAGGCCAACCGACTCCTAGAAGATCCATGTGTGTGAATGTTCTGGAATGTTCTGCAAAATATTGTGTGTCTTATTTTTGAAATGTAATTACTTGTCAACTACATTTTTTCTGCTACCCATAAGGGATGGTAGGGTTGGCATAAAGGTTAAGGTCTTTACCGAACAGGTATAAAGTACAGGGTTTGATTCTGATCTCTGGTTATTGGCTAAACTTGGAAAAGTCTGGAGACTGACAGCCTAGTATTTACCTATGAACCCGTAAGAGTAATGTACGTGTCCCAGCATTACTGTGCGCACAGATAAAAAAGAAAATCAGTGATTGTTTTAAACATACACACACACACACACACACACACATAGCACTTTCACCTTCAAGGAAAATGGAAGAATTCCATTTTGCCTACTTCACGTTTCTGAGGTGCTAGGGTTAACCAGAGAACATGGATAGACACTCATACAGACAAGGGAGGGCATGTAGACTCCACACAGCCAAAAACTCAACCAGAGTAAAGCACTATGAGACGGCAGTAGTACTCTCTGCTCCATAGTGGCAATTAATAGTTGCTCTCACACATCCTCTTCCTGCCAAACCACCAAAGGTAGCCATCTATCATGTGTAAAGCCTATTTTATAATGGTAAGTTTAAGAAAATATGGCCAGCTTGTTACTTTTAAATATACTATAACCGCCCCAACACACACAAGCATAATGGCGGTGCTGATCATCTCTATGTTAGAAAGTGAAATACATTACAGCCAGCCTATTACTCCTACACTGCAACACACACATATATGCAAGTCAAAACAATACTAGTTTTGCACTTATTTTAGCGAATAGCAATACATTGAACAGCACTGGTACTGCCATATCAGATCAGTGACTGTTGTTCAGCAGTTATCAAAAAGGCCTAAGTCACTTTTATTTATCTTATTGAAGAGTAAAACATACCCGTCACTGTCACTGATTTCTCAGACATTTGCTGATTTTGCCTCATATGTTTGCTGACCTTTGTAAAAAAAAAAAGTTAGATTTTTTGGCAAATCATTTAGGATTACAGACAGGGTAACCATCTGAAATGTTAAGACCGTTTAGAAAGAGTCCTGAAGAGATTAAATGGCCAAAAAAAGCAGACTCACATATACTAAGACTGAAATGATCATTTCCAGGAATATTCTTTTTTCTATGAGGTACACTGATCTTTGAGTTGGCATATATAAGTTTATATAACTTTGGGAGTGTGGGGGTGCAGGGGGGGAGGGCTTGCTCACTGTAAAAAATGAAATTGAAAGGAGAACAGTGATGTTTGACAGTCACTCTTCTCCTGGATTTTTGGTCTTTTTTTAGGCATGTCAGCACCAGGCATTTTGAGTGCCAACATTTCAATAGGGAGCCTAACAGACAGACAATAAACCCAGATATCAGAGTTTCTTACTTCTTATTGCACAAAAAATGCATGTTGATTCAAAACGTGCTTTTCTGTTAACTTTTTACTATTATTTTTAGCTTTGCTCAGAATTCTTGAGCCATAAAAGTTACAGAGTTATAGTATCTACTGTTCTGCCTGCATTTATAAACCCCGCTGAAGAGAACATAATCAGTGAAGGTCAGAAGCCTCAGCTTTTCTTAAAATCCAAGGTAAGCACGGATCAGTCACTCTGAGTTGCTGAACTCTAGTGTTTACCTTGCTCATGTTGATTCACTGATTATCAGCTTTATCCTAACAGGATGATATATCACAACCCCGTTTCAGTTAAAGAGCATAATCAAAAAATGAATACATTTTTTTCCTCCTAATTTTTCCCCAACCAGCATCAGCTTTGGTGGAACAACCACACAGTCAAAGATGATTAAAAGCCCCCCCCCCCCCCCCCACCTTGCAGCCACGGGCACTGCAGGTACCTACAGCTGGCTATGATGCTAGTTTTAGTGGAGATAATGTCCACCAGCATGATTTAATTAAGCCAAAGGCACTATATGTCATTTAATGAAATTGTGAAGCCTGTTATTTGACAAAGCACTGTTACTATAACCAGATACATTGCCTTTAAAGTTAAAAGCTAAGTTAGTGTTATTATCCACCTGGTTTATTAATTACACAAGGTTGCTGTACTAGCTTTTATTAGTTTGAGTGACATGTTACAAAATATCAAAATAAAATAAACTTGCTGTGGTAGGGGGCCCCCAGTAACCTCACTGTTCAATGGTGCCTAAAGCCAGCTATGTTTGCAGCACATCCTCATACGGCTTTAACTTCTATCATTCTAATTAGCAGATCGAATAGCAAAACACATAACCCCCCCCACACACACACACACACACAATAAAACATTAAAAAGAAAAAAAAAGGAAACTAAAAAAAAAAGCTAGCATAAAAGGCATGGCAGATTAATAACAACAGGGTTGCACTTTCTAGTGGGAACATTACTAGATGAACAATTTTAAATTACCAGTGTTGAATGCAAGAATGAAGATGTAAATGGGTTATTTTACAACAGATAAAGGACTAATTACTATTTCATGTCACTGATGCAAAACAAACAAATGTAGTTGTCGCTCATCTAGTCAGGATGCAACAGACGAGTCTTTGTGGGTTCTGTTCAAGCAGCCTTATTATGTACAAACACATCACGATTAAAGCTTATTACCTTCAGCTTGGGTAACTTGTACACAAACTAGCTACATTCATTCTTACATGCTCGCTCTCTGGGCTGCACTTTCAAAATGGCACTGGGAATAGCATGTGCCTGCTATTTTTATATGCACGTTCAGTCCTTGATATGCTTCTTAAAGACACAGCACACACACACACACACACACACACTTCTACATCTTCTCTCTTTGAGAAATCGACCATGCGATGCTGAGAATATCAGCTGACATGCAAACAATACAAGTAGTTCTGTCTCATGAAATTATACAGAACTAGGTACATATATACAGTTATGTCCAGGTCGCTATGTATTTCACACTAGATCTGGAAGTATGACCAAAATCATGTGACATAAAACTGAGAATTAGATTTGGCAACTGGTACTACTTTTGCTGAATGTTCAACCTTAGGTATATCGGGAACATCATCAGGAATGGAAGTAGAAGGTAAGACATGTTTTGCAATAGGAGCATTGTATGAATTGCTCTGAGATTTAGAGTCTGTAGCACAGGAAAAATGCTGCAATAATGATTCTGGTACAGGAAGAAGATGTCCGCGATTTCTCCTGTACTCCACACCCTCAGATTCTACGAAGTAGGATTTCAGCTTGGTACATATACCAGACACTTGACCAAATCAGGTTGAAACTTTTCGCCATTTGTATCCTCACGGTCTCTCCTCCTTTCAATGGACGAAGAAATCTGCTCAATTTATCCTAACTGGACTTCTGGAAAGAACGCTTCCTGAATAATTGGGCTCTGATAGTTATGTTTTTAGTTTTAGGCCTCAATAAACTGGAAATAATAGGCAGTGCTGTTCTGTTTTGCCTGGACAGAAGTCTCTGAGCAGGCGAGCCAAGTATATCGTCATGGGGTATGTTTCTGAGATTAAGTAAATTTAAAAAGACATCGGTATTACCACACTTTGACCTTTCAGTTAACTGCTTTGCACTCTGCACTGCATGTTCAGCTAGGCCATTTAACTGTGGATATTCTGGACTACTAGTAACATGTACAAAGTCCCAGTCTCTTGCAAATTTCTGAAACAACTGCTAGTAAATTGAGGACCACTGTCAGAAATAACCGTGGGGACTACCATGGACTGAGAAATAATGTTTCAGTTTGGTAATAACAATAGTGGATGTTAGATTAGATAGTAAATCAACCTCAAACCAGTTCAAATAAGAGTCTACCAATACTAAGTAATATTGATTTTTCCATTCAAATATGTCAGTCATGACTGTTGACCAAGGTGGTTCAGGAACTTGACTTAGATGAAGTGGTTCTCTTTGCAAATGCGGTTTAGTACTATTGCACACTAAACAAGAAGAAAGTACTTATTAATGTCTTTCACTAGTAAAGGCCAAAATACTAGTTCTCGCGCCCTTCTTTTGGTAGATTCGGAACCTGGATGACCACAATGCAAAATATGGATATTTTCATGTTGTAAGGAAACAAGAATAACAATTTTAGGACCTTTGAAAATAATGCCATCTTCCATCAACATCTCCCATCTCTGTAAGGAAAATAGGGTTGCACTTCAGGTGGTACACTGGATTGCTTTGACGGCTATCCAACATTAATGTAGTGGTTGAGCTTTTGCAAAATTGGATCAGTCTTTGTGTGCGCTCTCAGCTCATCAAGTCTCGTGGTAGAAAAATTACGCACTGCCATTACGTCAAACTCAAAATTCTCTGCGTCAAGCTGTTCCGTTGCATTCTGGGCAATTTAGATAAGGTATCAGCCAGATAAAAAAGTTTGACTTTTGTATAGACCATTTTGAAGTTGTAGTTTTGCAATTTGAACATCATTCTTTGTAATCTCACTGGAGCTGAATGCATAGGCTTCTTTAGAATAGTAACTAGAGGTTGGTGATCAGTTTCAATCTGAATAGCTTGACCATAAATATAATCAAGCAACTTGTAACATGAAAATACTATTGCCAAAAGTTCTTTCTCATTTTGAGCATACTGCATCTTAGTTTGGGTAAGTGTCCTAGATGCATAGGCTACTAGTCTGCCTTCTTGAAGAAGAATAACTGTGCCAAGACCAAATTTTTAAGCATGACAGGAAAGAGTGACTGGTTTCTTGACATCCTAGTATCTTAATGTAGGTGGGATGGTAATTTTCTGCTTAAGGTTTTCAAATGCCTTCTGGTGCTGTTCCAACCAAGACAATGTAACATTTGAGCGGTCTATCTTAAAGGTGCTATCAAATTCACTGAAGTCTGGTATAAACTTGCCTAGATAGTTGACCATGCCAAGGAAAAGCTGTAGAGCTTGAATATTATCTGTTGCTGACATCTCAAGAATGGCTGCTTGCTTAGATAGGTCTTGTCTTAATCCAGTGGTGGCAAATAAATGACCTACATATGTAACTTCTGTTAGAGGATTGAGCTTTAAGTTCACTTCACATGATCTGTCTAGAACTCTCTTAAGGTTTCCGTCATGCTCTGCTTCAACATTGCCTCCAACCAATAAATCATCTACTATTAAGGCACAAGGATAACCAGAAAAAATTTGCTCCATTGCACGCTGGAAGACTTCACTTGTAGAACTTATTCCAAATGGCATCCTCAGGAATCTATATCTGCCAAACAGGGTACTGAAGCGGTCAGTAATGAAGATTTCCAATCAAGCATCCCTTGCCAAAATGAACTTTTTCCGTACAAGACAGAAAAAACAGTGGCATTCAGTATTAGGGCTGGGACCTCTTCGATTGCACACATTGGATGATGTGGTCTTGTTAACGCTTTGTTCAAATCTCTTGGGTTGATACATATTCTGATTTCGTCTTGAGCCGTTTTTTGGGCTGCTACCACAGACGACATCCATTCAGTTGGTTCTGTAACTGGACAAATTACACCTTGCTGCACCATTTTATCCAACTGAGCTTTAACTTTATCCTGCTTAGCTATCGGAATTTCTCTTGCTGGTCTGACTACTGGACTGACCTCTGGGTCTAACTTCATGGAATACACAACTGGAAGTTTGCCCAACTTGTCATTGGAAACATCAACATACTCTGAGAAAATGGCTTCAGAAAAATTGGAACTAGGATATGTGCTTATATGATGAACTTCTTTAGTAAAAGAAAGCAGAATCATTCTCATACTGTCTCTGAGACCCAATAATGATTGCACAGGTCTTTGGACTACATAGACAGACAAGCTGTTAACAGCTCCAAGCTAAATAACATGAAAGCACTACTGAGCCTTCGGTCTGAATTTCTTCACCACCATAACAACAAGTTTTGCACTACTAGCCACATTGAGTTGTTCACCAGTTCTCACCATAGCAAACGTGTCTGTTGACATTACATTACACTTTGAGCCAGTGTCTACTTTAAGCTCGGTGAATTTATCACTGATTTGGACAGTACAAAACATTTTGTTCTTTGCCAACAAATTCAGAACAATTAACTAAATAAAAAAATTGATGGCACGGGAATTATATGTTAGAATTAGAGAACACTTGTACAGTACTAAAAAGAAAGATGGTAAAAATGCCCTTTACAAGCATAGTCAGTCATGTCACAGTTATAAGAAATTTTTCTTTTCAGTCCTTGAACAATGACTTGTTGACCTAAGAGGTGGGGATTATAAGGCTCCCTATTACGCTGTCGCAGACGCATGTTGTTGAATATGTTCTTTGTCGAACTGAAAACTGGGAAAGAATTTGCTTGGCCACTTTCGCTACTTTGCCGTTTTCGGCACTGTAATGCGATCTCAAAGTTGTTATATTTAAGTGGGGGGGGGGTGTAGGGGGCACAGCCCACCACATTATGTAATGTTCTACAGTTTTTTTTTTCCTTTCCGAACAGCGATTTTTTTCCCTTAGAAAAAAATCGCTGTTCTGAGGTGTCGACGTTGTAACCTTTTGCTTACATGGGGTTGATTATGTGTCGTTTGCTCTTCTGAGCATACAATATAATATAGACCAGATTATAAGACATATGTAGAGCAGAGAGAAACTTTGTGGCAAATAAGATTGGATTCTGACAAGACACCAGGACTTAATGATGTAGTGAACATCAAATGTTTTTTAAAAAATCGTAGAGTGCATTTACTTAAATAAAGCATTTATTAAGTACTACAAGAATATCTCATGTATGCACTTCTTTAGTTTATACAAAACAACTTCTATATATTTTTATATACATTTTTTATTTAGTTAATTGTTCTAATTGAAGTTGGATTTTAATTGGTTGATGATGTGTATTTAAAGGGTGGGCTATTAAAGTGTTGCATTCTGATGAAGTCTTTTACACGAAAGCAGAAAATAAAGTTTTACTACGCTAAACAGATTACTTGTTTTACCCTTGTTTCACTCTGGTTCCAGTTTTGTGTCATTACTTGTGCTTACTGGGTGGAAGCTGGCTTACGGACTCAATATTTCTTAGCAGTACTATTAATACCACACACAAGCCTGTCCTTTATTAACTCATCTTTTAAGTCACCAAACCGACACATTTTAGCTTTATTTCTCAGGTCAGTAATATAAGCTGCAGAAGTTTCCCCGGTTTCTCATCTCTGTTATAAAACAAATGCCTCTGTAATGTAATATTTGTCTGGGGGTTGCACATTTCCCTGAATTTGCGCTTCAAACACTCAAGGTCTTCCCTTGGTTCTGCCTGTACAACAATATGATGATTTTTACCTTCTCCCTCATAAAGCAGTTTCTAAATAGCTCACTCTGATGAAACTCAAATTGTTGTATTTTGGATGGCGCAGTGGTGCAGCGGTAGCATTGTCACCTCACAGCAAGAGGTTCTCCAGTTCGATTCACGGCTGGGGTGCCTTCTGTGCGGAGTCTGCATGTCCTCCCTGCATTCGCGTGGGTTTTCTCCGAGTGTTCCGGTTTCCTCCCACATTACAAAGACATGCATCTGCAGCAATTCTCCCAGGGCCTTCACTGAAAATTGGCTTTGTTTCAAGCCGGACTTTCCCAGTTGACAAATGTTAAATAAATAAAATAAATATACTGCTGGTGCAAACACAAATTAAGGCTCTCTTTCAATGGCCTCTAACCTAGCTAGGTTTAGCAAAATGAATGTCCTGGTTTGTGCATCTTCATCAGAATAAGCTGCTTGTATAGAAATATCATACTCTTGCTCAAATATTCTCCAATTTTCTGATCAAATACAAGTGGTGAGGGCTTTCGAAATCCATCTACCATATTAACACATGACAGTGAAGGGTTTTGCAAATATGCACGAACACACACACACACATGCCAGAAATTTATGCAAGTACTGTAACTTTGCCCAATAGCACAACAAGCTTCTGAATAACTGAACTTTGCAAAATAAGTCTCTAGGGCACTGTGATACTCTCGAAATTGCTTTAATGCAAAAGTAATTTATCATTTTAAGAAACATTTCAAATAACTGCACTGTGCGAATGAACTGGGCAGAAGAAGCTCAGAGTAAGAAACATTTCGAAGTAACTGCACTTTGTGAATAAACAGTACACGTCACACTGAAACTTCCCCAAAATGGCAGTAACTTGCTAAAATATTCTTTACAGTGCAAGAAACACTCTGTAAGAGCAGCACTTTGTGACTAGACACACCCAGCACAAGAACTTTTTCAAAATGGATGTACTTTGTACTTCACAAAATAGCTGCACTTTGCACACAAACTCTTTGGAATACATGCACAGTAATAAGCACACACTGTAAGCACTTACACACTTTGAGATACTTCAAATAACCGTAGTTATGCTCTTGATACAATACGAAGTCATAGTTATGCCAAAACACAGCACTTTGCCAAAAAAAACATGCAGTTGCCTTGCTCTATTTATGCTTAATGTGCCCTTTTTGCCTTATTATATTAGTTTTGCTCATTTAATCTCTTTTGATGCTCATTGGACGTTTCTTGTGCTTGTTTTACTCTAAAATGCCTGTTTTGCTTTAAACATACTCGTTTTGCTTTTCTGATAATCATTTTTATCAGATATCTTAATCTTAAACATTTCATTTAATTAATAAACCTTTTGTGGCTGTCATTTATTTAATAATGGGGTTTGTACCCTTTTAATGCTCCATTTTATCTTTTTTTTTTTTTACAAAATAAATTGTTCGTGCAAGTTCTCATTATTTTTGGTTCTTTTCTGGCTCTTCTTCTTCATTTCTCTTAGGTTTACCTTAACTGTTATCTCTGCACCTCGTGGCTCTGGATATCTGTCTCTGGAATCCCGGTTCTGACACCATGTTGCTCATCTAGTCAGGATGTAACAGACTAGCCTTTGTGGGTTCTGTTCAAGCAGCTTTATTATGTACAAATACGTCAAGATTAAAGCTTATTGACTTCAGCTTAGGTAACATATATACAAACTAGCAACATTCATTCTTACATGCTCACTCTCTGGCTGCACTTTCAAAATGGCACCGGGAATAGCACATGCCTACTATTTATATATGCACGTTCAGTCCTTGATACGCTTCTTAAAGGCACAGCACACAATGTTCTACAGTAGTCACTGCAAACACTTGCATTTTGATTTTGAGTGCAAGCAGTAAATTACAAAATAATGTCTCCAGTACAGTGACCATCGACACCAGTTATATCGCATTTATTGACTGGCAACTGCAGCAATTAAAGGATAATATTTACTAACACCATGTATTCATACAGCTCATCTCCTTTTGTTTAAAAATTCCAAACCAAGCCAACAATAAAGGGGGCAATGGCACAATTCAAGAGTACCTTTTACAATTACTCTGTTTCACCTTTGTGTGCGTCTGTGTGCCTGCTAGTTAAAGTGTAATGGATAGCAAGATTTGCAGCTGTGCGCTGAGAAGTGCTGACAAGGTGATGGGTAGCAGGTAGTGACACATATTTGTCCACATTAACCATGTCTCAATTTTTGGTGTGTGAGTGTGTGTGTGTTAACAAGAACTATGGAGCAAATCTGTAAAGTCACCTGCTTGTTTCCCTGCTGAGAGGGACACTTGTAAGCGCAGTGGACCGACTCCAATAGGCAGGGATGGTGGTCCTGAGCTGACATACATCAATCATTTTCCTTTTCCAAAGCCATTACAGCAATATTTTGCAGAGAGGTTGGAAAAGCCTCAAAGTTGACTTGTATGTTGTGTGGGTGTGGATGGCTGTGTGTAAAATTGTGTTCAGTGTAATCCCTAGTGATTTCATCATTGCTTGATTGAGACATACACTGCCCCGTGTTTGTCAGTACATCATTTGTGTGCCCTGTTTGGAGTACGGAATCACTGCTACAGCTGCTGGTACTGTTTTAATACAAGTATCTGATTTGGAAGCTTTCTTCAGGAGTCTGTTGCTGAGAGGATGAGAGACATGCTACAAGTATACAACTATGAAAAACTACATAAAGCAATATTAACAGAAATTACTGGGTCACATCAGAGTCTTGGGGTTGTTAAGAAGAAAGAGAAATTATGTACTCACCATACCGTTCCATCAGTGTTGTCCATTTTCATTCTTCCTCAACTACTGGGTTCAGATCTGAAATGTCGGATCCAACTTGGTTCTTGCTAAAGCTCGCAGCAACCAAATCTCACGAACTTCTCCTTTACCCACAATGTACTTCCCCCAAATACCTCAGACCTTGTTTGCTGCTTAGTAGAGAGTAAAAGATGAAACAGGTTAATGAATAAGCCATATCTAGAAGTCATATGTTAAAAAAAAAAAAAAAAAAAAAAAAAAAGTATACAGGGATCCTGTAAACACTTGTTCCTCCAAAAGTCTTAGGATGGGGGTTGGTAGTAGACGAGATGAGAAGAATGAAAATGGGCAACACAGATGGAACATTATGGTGAGTACATAATTATTTTATCTGATGTTGTCAATTTTCATTACATCTTCAACTACTGGGACAGAGTCCTCAGCTACCTGTTTCCAGGGTAGACTCAGGGAAGGATATTCCTGAACACCATAGAACCAAATGATGCCCTACCTCTGGGGACCAGATCCAACTTGTAATGAATGACAAAAGTATGGGGAGTATCCTAAGTTGTTGCTGCATATATACCATCCATGGACATTCTTGACTGAAAAACTATGGAAGTTGCCATGGATCTAGTGGAGTGTGCTTTCAAGGAATGTGGGAGAGTAATGCCAGGTTTACTATACTATATGTTCTGCCACAACTATGAAGTAAACTACAAGGCTACAACTCAGCAGAGTTTAAGATGCAAACAGATAGATTTACAAGTAATAGAAGTGCAGAATAATGCAGAAACACAATCCTCCCACAACTGCTAATTAAAATGCAAGACTACGGTCCCAGAACAAGCTAAAAAATGCAAATGTACAAAGTAGCATTACCACACAGATCAATATAAATGTAACAAACACTTAAGCAGAGCTGAAATTAAAATAATTAAATTCTCCTTCCTTTTTGAAAAAAAAGCTAGTTACTTACAGTTCCATACTTCTCCAAGTCTTGGATAATTTCAAATGACAGAACCCTGAGTATAATGATGGTTAACTAAAACAACATACTATAGATACTATAAACAATATTTTTATATTGCATTTAACCAGTTAAAGTTATATAAAAGCCTGCTACTTATTTGTTAGTGGTCATACATCAGCAGCCAAGTTAAATATGTAACATCTTATCCTTATTAAACTACTATCTTTACAGAAATTCTTGCAAATCCCCACCAGCACCACTATATCCATATACAACAGAAATAATCTCAGAAAATGTACAGACAAGTTAAAGGAAATCAGAGAAAACAACCAACTCACCTGTTGTGGTCTTAGCTGTGGACCTTTAGCATCCTCTGCTGCTGCACAGACTGTGTGTGTGCCAACAGTGAGCCCTGCAGACACTGCTGCCAATCTAGCACACTGAAAGAAGCAAAAAGACAAAGTAAATTTTAGCAGGATAATACTAGAAATAAAAAAAATGTACAAAAGACATGTAGGACAAAGGGCTGCATATTAACTCCTTATGAAAAGGGGGAAAAAACAGGCATATAAAATGTTACTGTACAAGCAGAAAACAGATCACTTTTGTTACCAGATACACTGCAACAGAAGAACAAATTCCATCATCAAGACTTCATTAAGTTCACAAGACATGCTTCACTCTGTTATAAACACTATTTTTGCTTACAGTCACTTGTACATCCTTAACTGAAATTCAACCAATCTGGGATCCCCTAGCAAGCTGAGCACTGCAGAAAAAAGCCAGGAGGGATGGGAAAGAGTGACTATTACTCTCTCACCCACTCTGGAGAAGGATGTTTGGGAGGTCTACTGTTATGCTTACAAATGCTGGAAAAAAGGTGTCAAGACATGTAGCGCGTGAGCTGGTGACATGCTTTTTTTCCTCTGCAAACAAGTAAATCCTCCAGCAGTACCAGTCGTTGTGCATACATGGAAGTAAACATGCATGCAGGGGGTGGCACAGCAAGCTCTCATTTTGGCAGGCTAGGATTAAAGCAGAAAATTCCCTGATGGTTGCCTGGATGACAACTGGTGCCAGACAGCGAGACAGACGGTTGGCTGGGGGAGGGATAGAAAAAATAAGCATGCAAAATTAAATCATCCTTATAGTAACAAAGATGCCTGGTCAGGCATACTCCCTCTTCAATTGACTGTCCTCTGAAAACAACGAAAGTCAGAATCAGTTCTTAGCATCTGATCTGCAAGACAAAGAACAAGTCCAAATTAAGTATAAGGTAGACAGAACAGGGAAATAGTGCTCCCCAACTAGACAGAATGAGAACGGGAAAAAAAAAAACAAATAGACTACTTCTAAAGCACAGTGTTACTGCACCGATTTGCACACATGCAGAAACAGTGCGCTTGTTTATAAGTACCACTCATCAGAAAAGCTATTCTGATCTTTCTTTAAACCCTTGGTTCTCCAATAGCAAGATTATCTTCAGGGCTCTGATATGCTGACTAATGCACTCAGCTACAATGCTAATGATGATGTTCTTAAATGCTGCAATTAACCTATCCTTCTAAAAAATGAGTCACCTAGAGGTCAGTTAGGCAGTTGGGGCAGGTTTCGCCAGAGCTCAAGTGCTGAAAGAGAAATCCGACACACACACACAAAATGCATGCACATAAGCACAAAGACTGTCACTTCACTGCAGTTTGGTATTCTCACTCAATGCCCATGGTAAACTGAACAGGAAGTCATCAGCAATCATGGTTTTAGTCTCACTCCTATATAAAAAACACCCTAACACTTCTGCTGCCCTGTTTCAACATTCTATTTAAGGGTTCTATCACAATTAAGGATAAAGTTGGGGAAAGGAAACAACTTTGCCTGCTGCCCTTCTGCAACATAAAAAAGGGATAATAAGGTAGTGTTATTGAGAACCATCACTTAAGATGCAGCTTATAAAGGACTTGGCTGCTAAAACAAAAGAATGATGGTCACGTCAAACTCCATGACCCTCAACATATGCCCATCACATTAAATCAAAGGGATTTTCAAAAATCAGTCACATCAGTAACACCAACTCAGAGATGGCCCTATAAGCCAAGCGCAGGTCACCCCTTCACAGTCTGTAGGGGACAGAACACAGACGGGGCCTTCAGTCTTTCTGCACAAGACTTGTTTGTGTACCCTGCAATTTCTTGGTGAGAAACCTCTTGAGTTCTCTCCAACTACTGCAGGGGTCTGGTGAAGTACATGAAAAGGGAGCATTGTACTTAATTACTGGTCTGATGAGGGCAGAGTGTAATGGAATTATAACTTCCTTAGATCTACATGTGATGCCTTTACTTATCAGATGTGTCACACAGAAGGATGTCCTTACTACTGTAGACACGTGGTGGTTAAAGTTCAGATTGCTGCAACCATAGTACTCAAATCATGTACCACTGGGTCTAGGCTTGGGGGGGGGGGGTGCTGTCTATAATATAATTAGGGATGTCAGCTTTCCAAAAAGGAATAACGATGCTTTTTTTTTCCCTTTCTTGCATTTAGCTTTAATCCATGGCTTTGACACCAATCACTTGTCTGCATTAACCATGTCTGCAGTATATCATCATCGTCGAGAGATTCTGATTGCTCCTAATATGGGGTCATCAGCGAACTTGTTTAGCCACAGGCCATCCGAGTTTGTCTGGACTTCTGAGAAAAAAAATTCCAAACAGTAAGGGGCCCAGCACAGAACCCTGTGATATGCCACTGGTGACTGTTCTCTTGCTAGAGGTGAAGTTACCCACTTTGACAGTATGTGTCCTGTCAATGAGTCAGTTGGCTACCCATCTGATAATGTAGGGGTAATTACCAACTGGGAGAGTTTCTCTATAATACTAGAGTGGGTCAAGACAAGCAGTATGCACTCTTTCCCTTGTCCAGGGCCTTGGTGACTTTTTCAAAGAAGTCAACTATGTTTAACAGGCATGATCTACCTCTAACGAATCTGAACTAGATTGGGTCCAGAATTTGCAGACTACCCATGTCCTTGTTAATGTTGTATCTTTCGGCTTTTCCCGGTTAGGGGTCTCCACAGCGGAACTCCAGTCCGCTAATGATTGGCAGTAGATTTTTACATACCGACTTGCCAGGCCTGACGCACTTCAACGAAGGTATGCCCATTCACGCATGTCTCCACACAGAAGACGCTTTAGCTGAGAATCGAACAGGACAATGTCTTACTGTGAGGCGACAACGCTACCGCAGCACCATAATGATTCTTTCCGTGGCCTTGCAGATGAGGCTAGTCAAGCTTATGGTCCTATAATTCCCAGGGTCGGTTGACGGTCCTCCTTTGTGCAGAGGGATTACAGTTTTTGTCCTCCATTCCACTGAAACATAGCCACTTCTCAGGCTGTGATTAAACAGGGATCAAGTGGGTCTAAGTCATGTTTTAAGTTGTAATCTTGGATGTTGTCTGGTCCCACTGATAATGGGCTGAGGAATAGTGGCAGGTATACTTTGGGGGATGACTGGTGGGGACAGGGTGGTGAAGTTTTATCAAGTCTGTCAGCTAACAGGTTGGCTATTACTTCTGGTTGAGTATTGGTGGTGCCATCCACAACCAGTTCAGTGCACAGCTGGGTATTCCTTTTTAGATTTTGGACGTAGTTAAATAATGCCTTGTGATAATCCTTGTCTAGGAAGGCTATTTTTGCTCAGTGATTTGCTTTGGAGGACTTGAGATCTCTAATTTGTTTCTTTAAGCTAAAGAGGGATTTCTTCATCTGCTGAGTCAGTTCCCTCTTTGTTCTTGGACATTAGTTTCTTTCTCTTATTGTATAACCTGTTTACAATAGGGGTCCACCAGGGTGGCTTGTTTTTTCAGCAAGACCTGGTTTTAATCCAATCAGGTACAGCCAATTATATACAACTGCTTAAGTGGTTATACAGGGCATTGGTGTACACCTCTGCATAGGGATTCAGTGTTCTCTGCATTTGAGGGGGCTTTGAAACTTTTTATACCATCACTTAGTAGGAGGTCATTTGTCTTAGAAAAATTCTTAAACATTTTGTAGCTTGATGGGGTATCCGGTCTTATAATTACAATGAACAAGACTGATTTATGGCCTGATCTTACCAGGGATGACATTACATGGGGGAGGTGGTGCAATGCTCTACCATGTTAGTGAGTACCATGTCGAGGACATTTAAGCCTCTTGTGGGTGTGTCAACAAGCTATTCTACAGCATCTGCATTGACAAAGTCCAAGAACCTCTGGGCCAGCATGTTTGTGGTCATGTATGTTTCCCAGTCGATGGTAGGATAATTAAAATAACCCACGAGTAAGGTGTTTGGTTGTATAGGTTCATAGGTTCATACTAGGCTATCTGCCCTGGGGCATTTATAAGCCTAGCCCGATTGTGTTTGGCTTATGCCACCCCTTGATTTGAGTATACTGTGCCCTTTTTAAAGTTTAGTTCACTGTGCCTCTGTCTAATAGTGACACGGAAGTAATCCCTGGGACAAACCTACGATCCCCCATCCACTCATCAAGATTCTTCTTGAAGAGAGTCAGTGAGGTGCTCTGCCTAACATGAATTGGAATTCTATTCCAGAGCGAAGGGAGCCTCTGGGTTATGAATCTGTCCCTCCAGCATGTTCTATTTATTTCTGTGCTGAGGTTCAAGTCCCTTGAACGCGTGGCTCTAAGGGATTTAGATTTACTGAGGTGGAGCATGTCCATTAATTCTGGGTTGGACATAGCTTTATATGTCAGGCATAGATCGCCTCGAAGTAGGCGGTATGCAACTGAGTAGAGCTGGAGTTTTTTTTAACCGAGCAGCATATGGCATCTGTTTGAGTCCCTTGATCCTCCTGGTGAGGTACTTTTGGGGTCTTTCTAATTGCTGCAGGTGTCGGGTAAGGTACATCCCAAAGGGGGCATTGCATTCTATGATGGGCCAGATGAGGGATGAATAAAAGGGGCACGATTACCTCTCGATCTAGATGTGAATCCTTTCATGATGAGTTGGGCTATGTAGAAGGTCTTTCTAACCACTTTGGCAATGTAGTTGTCAAAGGAGAGATTGCTATCAACTTGGGTCCCCAGATCCCGAATTCCTTTCTCTGTACTTAATGGGTTACCACCTATGTGGCAATTTGTGGGCACATTGTTTTTGCCAAAGGGTATGACTATACACTTTTTGGCATTTAGCTTTAAACCATGGCTTTGGCACCAGTTATCAGTCTCTGCGAGACCTTTTTGAAGGATGTTTGTGTCAGCTGGAGTGTCAATTATGGCGCCCAGTTTGCAGTCATCTGCGAACTTGGTGAGCCATAGTCCTCCCACGTTGGCCTGTACCTCATAAAAGTAAATACCGAACAAGAGAGGTCCCAGGACAGAACCTTGTGAGACGCCACTTGTGACCGGTTTCGAGTCTGACATGGCCCCAGCAACTCTGACTCTGTGGGTTGTCTTTGAGCCAGTTTTCGACCCATCTTGTGACATAGGGGTTTATATTTAGGCTGGAAAGTATATCTATGATGCCTGAGTGGGGTATTGTGTCAAATGCCTTTGCGAGGTCGAGATAGGCTGTGTGGACTACCTTCCCTTCATCTATGGCCTTGGTGACTGTTTCGAAGAAGTCGACCAGGTTCAAAAGGCAGGATCTGCCCTTGAAGCCAAATTGGGTAGGATCTAGTGTCTGTAGGTCCCCAATGTCTGTTTATGAGTTCCATGATGATCCTCTCCATAGCCTTGCAGACTAGACTAGTCAGACTTATGGGGCGATAGTTTCCAGGGTCGACAGAGGCGCCACCTTTGTGGAGTGGGACCACTGTTGCTGTACTCCATTCTTTGGGCACATATCCTGTAGTGAGGCTGAGACTGTACAGCAGTTTTACTTGAGGGATTAGTTCTTCTTGGAGTTCATGTAGGACACAACCCGGGACGCCATCTGGTCCCATGGAAGCAGTGTTTTTTTGCTTTGGAGAGGGCAGCCTTCACCTGAGCATCAGAGATGTTTGGGAGGCTGCACTCTGCCAGGATAGATACTTGCTCTTTTGGGGGGGAGAAGTTTGCACTGAACCTGTCTGCCAGGATATTGGCGATGTCTGTGGGTTCAGTGTATTTTTTGTTGTTTAGAATCAACTCAGAACAAGTCTGGGAGTTGCATCCCAGGTTCCTAACATAACTGAAAAAAGCCTTATGATTGTCTTTAGTGTCCTGTGCAATTTTTCTCTCGAAGCTGGCCTTGAAGGATTTTATGAGGGATCGTAATTTTTTGCTAGTACTGATCAGAGATGCCTTCCCTTTTAGGGATTTAGCTTCCTCCTTCTGTTGTACAGTTTATTTATGGCTGGGGTCCACCAGACTGGACGCCTGCCTTTGGATGACTGGGTCTTGATTTTGTTTGGGATAGCATGATCCATGCATTCCTGGAGATGTCCGTAGAATGCGTTTATACAGGATTCTGCAGTTTGGGCCATAGTTTCCACTGGCTCTGGGGTCTTGAAGGATTCCACTTCGGTTTTGAGAAGTGTGAAGTTCGCTTTTGAGAAGTTTTTCACTGTGATTTTCTGTGCTGGGGGTGTGGTCGGGATGTGGATATCCAGTGAAATTACTTTATGGTCTGATCTTACCAATGAGGGATATACTTCTGGTATGGAGCATAGAGTCCCCATGTTGGTAATTATCAGGTCTAGTATGTTTTCCCCTCTTGTGGGAGTCTTGACTAGTTGTTCCATAGCATTTGAGTTTATAAATTCCAGGAACCTTTGGGCTAAGGTGCTGGGGCTTGAGTAATGCTCCCAGTCTATGTTTGGGTAGTTGAAGTCACCCAATATAATGGTGTTCGGAGGGATCTTCATGTTCTCCAATGTTTTCAGGAAAGCCGAGTGGGATTCCTGACTTTGAGAGGGTGGTCTGTAGGATGCTATAAACTGAAAAGCAGTCTTGCCCACTGTCAGTTGCACATGGATGGTCTCCGATACTTCGTGCAATGCCACTAACCTGGAGGTGTGGATATCCTTGATAAATATGGAAACTCCCCCTCCTTTTGTGGTTCGGTCCGGGTTTTGGGGTCGAAAAGCATGATATGAGGTATAACCTGGTAGTGCTGGGGTGCTCTCTGGAGCCTTGAACCAGGTTTCTGTCACTGCACAGATATCGATGTTCTCCATACTGAGGAGAGCTTCGAGTGCATGCATCTTGAGGTTAAGACTTATGGCGTTTAGCAGCATTACCCTTAGTTTCTTGTTCCTTGTGCTGTCTATGGAGGTGGGTTTGACTTTTGAGCCTTGCCTAAAAAAGGCACTATGGGGGTGGCAAGAGCTTTTGCCAATATCCGAAAGCCCAGGGGTGACAGGTGCAAGCCATCTCTAGCGAAGCAGCGTGGCTTGTCGAGCATGTCATCCCAGGCTGACAGACACTGGATCCCCTTTGAATGACACCAACATTTTAGCCAATTGTTAAAATCGATCATTTTGTCTTTATACTGTGGCATCATTCTAGGTGAGGGTAAGATGCTGCTCAAGGTCAGGGTCATACCGGCCTGGGCTACATGATCAGAGAGCTCCTCTATGTCTCTTTTCATGTAGTCGAGGGAGGTACGTCTCAGGTCATTCACGCCAACATGTACAATGACGGAGTCATATTTATATTTGCTTTGGAGTGACCAGAGTGCTTGCGTTATGTGGCGGATCCTAGCGCCCGACAGGCAGCTCACTGTGACCTTCTCTTTATTCAGCCTGGTGAGCGGGACGTCAGTGTGTCTGACAATAGAGTCACCTATTACAAGAGTATCAGGTGTGTTATTCAGCCTTAAGGGCTGTGACTGCTTGGCACACTGACTGTGTGCTATGTGTTGTACGTGTTTTGTTTTGGGGTAGCGTTTGCTTGGATGTCTGCTTTGGAGGTCTCTGTTGCTTACGTAGATTTATATTTAGAGCCTCCGAGTATGTTTTTATGTGTTTGGTTCACTGTTGTGGTGGGACTATGTGATACTGGAATTGTGTTGTGTGAGGTTACCTTCTCCTCCTGACTGGTTACACCAGTTTTGAGATGAGAGAGCTCAGCCTCCAGTTTGGCAATATGGTTGCATCTCTCACATATATTGGAACCTGTTTGGAGGAGGAGAGGGTTGTCCGTGTACATGAGACAGTTGTAACATTGCCTCAAAATTCCCAGATTCACCAGTTGGACTGGAGAGGAAACCATTGACTGACCTTTGGACATGCTAGAGTAATATAGGGAACTGAATTAAAACGGACCAATAGGGGATAAGGTAATCGTAGAGCGTATAAGAGTAAGTAGTGCTTATGGTTTATTAGTGCTAACTTGTAAAATTACTTATTTGGACCAGTGAGGGGCCTTAGAATGAGAATACGGTGTTTACTTTGAGAGATAGAGCAGCTCTAATGGAAAAAGTGAAGAGCAGACTTCGTGGAGCCAGGAATACTTTAAACCCAATTAGGCGGCACTGCCCGATGTTGCGCTATGTGCAAAAACGTGCAAAAGAGGGTTTTAAGAGAGGGAGATCAAGGAGTTAGGAACTGACCCAAAATGGCCAGTAAAACTACAGTTTCAAGGCAGTAACCACTCCCACAGGGGCAGGCAGGCTGCTCAATGTTTATCACTGCCACTGATGAACACAGAGACTTCCCTTTAGCCCAAGCAAACAATGGCCTCCAAGAAACTTACAAACAGTTCAGAACAGCAAATCTGTAACTGAACTTTTTTAAATCTCAGAAAAGTGGGGAAAAAAAGCAAGATTTTTTTGTTTTTTTAAGGAAAGCAGAGGTTAACAGGTATCAACAAGTTAGAACAGTGCAGTAAATGACCCCACACTTGAGTGCTAGGCCAGAGACAGATAAAATGCAAGTTTTAAGAAAAAAACGATTTTAAAAATAAGTGCAGGCAGGAAATTCAATAATCAGCTCTAGGTTGTGTTCTAAATACAGTTACCAACACAGAAATCAAGTTTAACAAGCCAGAAAATGCTCAAAAGTAGGCGGCAATGCAGAAAAACTTAAATAATCTGAAGCAAAATACTTAAAATCTCAAAAGTGGCTCCTTTCTTCTCTCAGCGTTTTCTCCTCTTGGTGGGTGCTTCACCAACAGCCAACAAATCTGAAAAGACGCCAAAACCACGAGGCAATTGGGTTTTAAGAGATGGAGATCAAGGAGTTAGGAATTGACCCAAAATGGCCAATAAAACTACAGTTTCAAGGCAGTAACCACTTCCACAGCGGCAGGCAGGCTGCTCAATGTTTATCAAAGCCACTGATGAACACAGAGACTTCCCTTTAGCCCCAAGCAAACAATGGCCTCCAAGAAACTTACAAACAGTTCAGAACAGCAAATCTGTAACTGAACTTTTTTAAATCTCAGAAAAGTGGGAAAAAAGCAAGATTTTTTTGTTTTTTTTTTAAGGAAAGCAGAGGTTAACAGGCATCAACAAGTTAGAACAGTGCAGTAAATGACCCCACACTTGAGCGCTAGGCCAGAGAGACAGATAAAATGCAAGTATTAAGAAAAAAAACGATTTTAAAGATAAGTGCAGGCAGGAAATTCAATAATCAGCGTGACTCCAGTAAATCCAGGTATGCGTATCCTGTTTCATGGTGGGTGTTAGGCCATAGCAACCTTATCGAAAGTCAGACTATGTGTATTCTGTAGAACAGACTACAACTCACCAGTGTTTATTCAAAACACTACTTCAGAAAAAGCTTCAAACACATTAACAGAACAGCAGTACCTCAGAAAATCTAAACACATCTGCAGTGTTCCGTCAGAACATAAAGTGTCAAAAAAATTCACTCTACAAGATACCAGTGTAAAAGACCTTATCCAGTTAACAGCAACATACTTAATCTCCAAAGCAAACAGACTTTCAAGTCTCCAGTGTGAGATCACATAACCAAGAAACAAGAAAAACTTTTAAAAAGCTGCGAGATGCCAAAACATTTTCTTAAAGCAACTTCAAGTTCCTTATGTAAGTTACAATGCATATTCTAGCTAAATTAGACAGTATATCTCAGAAAGAAGCCAAAGAAAAACTACCACCAACTTTCCAGAGCAAAAAAGAGTCCAACAAAAATAAAAGCAAATAATCCAAGAACACTGATGTACCCACGACTCTCCATGTTAAAAACTTAATTTATTGAAGGTCATAAGCGCTTTTGCAGCTACTGCTGCTTCATCAGATAAACACATTGAACCAGAACTTGCTTTTAAGTGGAAAAGTGAAACGGTGTTAAATCACATGACCAGAGCATTTAAAGAAATACTGCTAAAATGCATGTTATTTAAACACATAAAAACATTTACATATAACTGCAACATAAAAACTGTATAAAAATACATACAAAACTTCCTATGAGCAAGTAAAAATACCACTTTAGTTAACAAAAATCAAACCTATATAATTACAGATGCAAAAGCAAATACTCTCATCTGGCTAATAGTCTTGACTTCAGTTTGGGTTTAATGGGCACAACCATCCCCAAAATCTCCCCTCAGCCTGATAATCCACTTAGCTTCCATCTGTTCTGTTTGATCCCTTATATCTCCACCCCTTACAGTCCTCACACTCTGAGGGCTTCTTGAAAAAGAGGGTAAGACTTGGTTCCCTCCAGTTTGTTACTGTATTAAACCACTGACATATTGTCTGTTTGAACTGCAACAGTCCCCTGAGGAAGAGCTGTCTGAAAGGCCTGCAACGCAAGAAACACCGCTCTTATCTCCAGGACACTGAAGTGCAAGTTGGCCTCTAATGGGGACCAAGTACCTTGGACCATCTTGCCCAGATAATGCCCCCCCCCCCACACCTCATCTGGGAGGCGTCTGTGGTCACTTTGGCAAAACAAAGGGACAAACATGAACTTGTTCAGAATGTATCCACCAAAGACGATCCAGTTCGCAAAGCTTGGTGATCAGGACTGGGTCTGACAGCAAGTGGTGAAGGCTAGACCACTGGGGAGCCAATAGTCATTGCAGAATTCTCATATGTAACCTGGCTAAGTTATAGAAGCTGTCATGGACCCTAGAGCTTGCAAGAATAATTGTGCGGGAACCTTCTTTCTGGGAATTAACTTTTAAACCTGAACCACAATTCTCTGATGTTCTTAAGGAAGAGATGCTATCATTGTTTGAGTATTCAGTACTGCCCCTATGAATTCTAAATTTTGTGTTTGGGTCAAATTTTGACTTTTCTAGATTGATCCACACAGATGTTGAGGGTGTAGTCTCTGGCTACTATTAACTGGTCTTTAGTTGAAGTGGTTATGAGCCAGTCATCCAAGTATGGAAGAACTCTGAATCCTTGCAGTCTCAAGTGAGGTGCTACTACTGCCATGCATTTGGTAAACACCCTGAAGGCTGTGGTGAGTCCAAAGGGCAGTACTCTGAATTGGCAATGACTGGCTCCCAGCCAGAAGCGGAGGAGCTTTCTGGAGCATTTGTCCATTTTTATATGGTAATATGCATCCTGAAGGTCTATCAAGCACATCCAGTCTTTCTTCAGAAAGGGGAGAATAGACTGTACTGTGACCATCCGGAACTTTGTTTGCCAAACCAACTTGTTCAGTACACTGAGATCCAAAATTGGTCTCCAGTCCCCTGTCTTTTTAGCAATAAAAAGAACCTTCTAGAGTAGGTTCCGGATCCTTCTTGGTATGGCGGGACTTGTTGGATGACTTGCTTGTCCAGCAGCTTCTGGATTTCTTGCACTGTTGAATTCCTCTGATTGGGTGGGGCATCGGAGATTTTCTTCTGAACGGGGGAAGTTGAGAAAAGGGAATACTATAACCTCTGGATACAATCCATTGCACCCAGGAATCTCTTTTTCAGTTTAGCCAGGCATTTATGTTCAATAATATGCATCCCCCAACTGACTCCAGAGGAAGACAATCGGGCTTCCCATCAGGAACACTGAAATGGCTTGCATGGGAAGGAATCTCTGAAACCCTGGTTTTGCAGACCACCTCTACCACGATGGCGGTGTCTTCAGTCTTTGTTCCTCCCTCTGCCCCCAGGGGAGGGAATGCCCTCTGTGTGCATCTTGGAAAGGCCCTTAGGATTTCTTGAACCACATTTTTCCACCACTCCTCTGGTTCCTAGAGAATGACCTTTGGAGGGGTGGAAAAATGTACACCCACAGCAGACATAATCTTACCATCCTTCTCATACCTGGATAAAGTCTATTTCACTTTTGGGCCAAACAAGGATGTTCTGTCAAATGGAGCACTGATGAAAGAAGACTTCAATGGTTCTGCAAAATCACATAGGCACATCCAGGCATGTCTTCTTATGGCTACACCCGTACCCACTGCTTTATTCGTCCCTTCGGCTGTATGGGCAATTACCCTCATGGAGAAATTGTACACAGACTGCAGAGTGGCCAACTGGGAAGCCACTTTCTCATGGACTTTCTCAGCTACAGCTCCCGCCAGGGTGTCTGACAACTCTTAATCAGATCCCATTGGAGTCTGGTGAAATGTGCCAAAAAATTCTAGGACCTTATGGCGAAGGTCGATGAAGCTTAGACCCACTCCCCAAATCTGTCCATAGCTAGAGACTCTCTGCTGAGCAGATGAGCAGAGGAACTTTCCTCAGCAAGTTCCTTTTAGTGGCGGCTGCTATGACCATAGCATTTACAGCTAAACCCTTGGCCCAAAACTGTCTTCAGGGACAGGTAGCATCTTATCTGGTCTTTTGGGGATGTGCTCGATGGTGTCTGGAGCCTTCTACACTCACTGTGAAATCAAATGAATGAGTGCATCAGCAGGTGGAGTCACCCAAGAGGTAGAAAAACAGGTGCCAAAAGCCTGGAGATAAACAGATTCCTCACAGAAAGGGTTTTCTGACTTCCAGCCACCCCTCCGTTTTAAAATTTCCAAGTCATCGCCAAATAAGACATCTTCAGGGGGTGACCATAGGGACCCTTCACCCTCATCGAAATCTGCATCTTCAATGACTGATTCCTGGGGGGAATCCAAGTGCTTCCTCTTGCACTTATCTTCCTGAGGAACCGCCTCATGGGGATAATCTGGGGAGGTATCAGAAGAGGATAGTACCTGTGCCTGTGACACCTGAGGCTTCAGCACCTGCTGCCCCAGTGAAGAGGCATGAGGAATAAATGAAATAGAGGGAGGTACTTGTCCTTAGAGGGAAAGCGCCGACTGAGTCTCTACAAGAGAAAGGGCCCTCTGCATAGCCTCAAAGGCCAGCCCCCCTGAAGATGGAAGGGAGCCCGGAACCTTGAAAGATTGCCTCTGAACCGGGGTCACTCCCGGCTCCGAAGAACCAACCCTTGAGACCGAAGCTGGGATCAGACTAACTGTAGCCAAAGCTCCAAGGAGTAGGGACAGCTCTGAAAATCCTAGAGTCAAGATCTGACCCCCAAAACCAGCACGGTAGCCAAAGTTCCGGCAGGTCTCCGATTCAGAAACAACCGCTCAGGGTAACTACTGGCTCCAAAGAAGCGAACAACTCTGGAGCCGGAACAGTCAACATCAAGAGATCCGGAACAGAGGACTTTAGGACCTTTGAGGAGGTTAGAGTAGGAGTAGTTAACAGTGTAAAGGAAGTTTCAGTACCAAGACCTGAAAGGGTTGGTACCGAACTGGGGCCTGAAAGCCCTCTAGCCCATAAAATTTTGTTAACTAACCTCTGCACGTCAAGTTCTAAAAGGCTCTTGGTGGAGTGGATGGATGATGCAGCAAGAGACTTAGGCCTCTGCAAAAATACTTTTGGGAACTCCCCACCAAAAGGATCAATTGACAGAGAGTAGGTAGTTCTAGGCAAAGTGCTCTTAGCAGGTGAGGCAGTAAAGTCCTGTATCAAGACCTTCGACGTCGAAGTCTTAAAACTGCAATTAGTGCCAGAGTGGATGTCGGCGCCGGAGTATCAGAAGCATAGGCCTATGGTTCCGTGGGGACTTTCAGAACCGAGGTCTTCAACTTCTTGGCTTTCGGAACTGCCACAGAGGTTGGAACAGAAACACTTCTTTTCTTAAATCTTTCCATGGAAGACGAGGATGAAGGTGATGAAGCATCAGTCTCAGCTTTATCTACAGAGGATAAGGCTTCACCAAATGCTGAAGGAAAAAGTCCTTTTAAAAATAAGCTTATTACGCCTTTCCACTAAAGCCCAGTGGCTAAAGGTGTGACAAATGCTGCAGTCTTCCTGTAAGTGGTAGAGAGACAAGACAATACACACATAAAGGAAAATCTGATGATGGAATTTTAGGGCCACACTTCTGGCACTTTTTGAAACCAGAGGGTCCTTACCCTTCTCAGTCATACCAAAGTGAGGAAAGCAGCTAGAAAAATTAAAGAAATATCACTTTACAAAGAAAGAGAAAGTGATCGTGAAAAGGATATTTTTACTACCTTTTTATTTTTATTTTATACAGGAAGGAAAACAGGGAAAAAAGGGACTATTAACAATGATGGTCAAAGAATTACACAAGTGTATACAGGGACAGGAAAAGACTACAAAAGAGATGGGGGGAGCTATCAGCAAGGATAGTGGGAAATACACAAAAGTGTAAAAGGGAACAGTATCAACGATGACACTTGGAGGAATACACTAAGTGTAAAAAAGAAAGATGAAAAGGGAAAGAGGTGGAAACTGTGAGGAAAAAAAAAAAAAAAAATTAACTAAACCCACTAGCGCTTGAGAGTAGTAGCTAGACGCAACCATTTTTGGAAAGCAGCAAATAAGATCTGAGATGATGAGAGGGATTCTGGGTATTGGTGAAGCTCGACAGGTTTTGGCTGGTGCAAACTATAGTGCGCCCAAGTCGGTTCTGATATCTGAAACGAACACATCTGTCAAGGATAAAACGAAGACTGCAAAATTTAAAGTCAATGCTACATTTTAGAATCGACAGTACAGTCAAAAGTTCAGATCCCATGAAGTCACAGGTTTAACTCTAGTAATAAGTGTACATACTATGCAAAAAAAAAAAAAAAAATTCACATACTTGTATAAAGGACAGACAAGTAAAGTTCCAGAATAAATCAGTTCAACTCCAGTAATAAATGTGTACATGTAAACAGTTCACGACTGTATATATTTCGTGCAGAAAATTGCAGTTTAACAAGCACACCAGAGGCATGGACTAACATAATTGAGTTATAAGAATACTGGCAAGCTCAGCAAACTGTATTAAAGACAGTACTGTATGCCATAAAACAGTATGGTAAACATCAGTTTAATATTATTAGTGACAGTTTTAGGTACTAACAGTTCTTACTATTTATCCAAAAAATGGTAGACAGTAATGATAAATCCTTGCAGCATTCAGTAGTACTAAAAGAATTAAATGACTGCAGCTAAAGAAACAGCTACGTTAAGACAGTGGGCAGAGAACTGCACACTGAAAAGTAAATTACGACCCCGACAGTCACAGAATAAATGTAGAAAGTTCAACAGTTAAGATTAATTTTATAAAGGGGAAGTGCAAAAAATGTTAAAATATTAATACAGTGCCAGATTACTATTTTAGTTTCATTTGAGGTTATGACAGGGAAAAACAATGCCATGGAGGTTTCAGTTCGCTTTAATAATGAAATTGCAGCCTTTACATTTCACTGTAGTACTTTACAGTTCAGTTACAGACTTGCAAGAGCATATTTATTAGTAACATTAGTTTAGCTCACTATAGTACACTATCAGTTTGCTGACAGAAAAAAGTAAGTAAAGTCAGGGCAACACGCAATGCTATCAGGTTATAATTGTTAAAGCAGCAAATGTTATTTTTAGGACCTGATGCCGCTTTTTTGTGCTTTACAGATATTGCTCCAGGTTGATTTTCCAGTTTAAATTTTAAATACAGTCAAGAAATATATTACATCAGCCACCCAGCCTTGCACAAGAAATAGGAAAGGGTGGTTTGGAAGGCCTAAGTGTATCCAGCATTCAAGGACTCTACGAAGCCCCTTCCAATACCTGTGACTGGGACAATGCAGAGTAAGGCCTGAACTTGGCAAGAGCTGTGGTGCACAACTCAAGTACAGTAAATGTGCATTTTTAAGTGAGTTTCAGTTATCTAAACAAAAGTATTCTTTAAAGTTAAAATGTGTATACAGCACGTGTATATTTCTTCAATGTTTAAATGTGTTTCAGCAATCTAAATTCTTTGAAGTTAAAATGTATAGATAACAGATATGCATTCATGCAGATCAGAGTTAAAGCAACAGTACTAGTTTTCAGTTTATGACAAAAAAGGTATTCCTTTACTAACAGTTTAGTCTCCAGAATATAACATTGCCAGATTTCAGTTTATGTTTTTACACGTGTTCAGGTAACAGTGGGAGAAAAGATATTCCTTCAGTGTTAGTTTACTTAGTTTCCAGATTTCAACAGTTATACACAGCTATTTTAGATGTTCAGTACACATATGTATCACTTTACTTAAGTTCAGTCATGGTGCAGAATGACACTCATTCGCTTATGCTTTCAGCATAGCACATTTCAATCAAATTTCAGAACATAACATTAACACACAGACATTTCCAACAGTATTGCTTCACATTACTCAGTCATTAGCTTTAGCCTCCACAAAGGAAGGCAAATTCAATTGAACCAACCAACTACTGACCTATCACCATATTATCCCCCTTATCTAAAATTCTAGAAAAATGTAATCATAATCAGCTTCTCAAACACATAATTCAAGACAACCTGTTAATTGCCACCCAACATGGTTTCCATAGTCACCACAGCACCTCTACAGCTCTCATTTCATTTACACAGGATATTGGCAAAGCACGGGACAATAAACTAGTCTCACGCCTCTTGCTTGAGCTATCTAAAGCCTTTGACACAGTTTCCCATACCATTCTGCTCTCATAACTTTCTTCCCTTAACGTCTCCTCTTCTACTATACTATGGTTCTCCAGTTACCTCTCCAACAGATTCCAATCCGTCAAATGGCTTTCTGCCTTCTCCCCCTTCCTTCCAATCCAAACGGGTGTCCCACAAGGGTCAGTCCTTGGACCTCTCCTTTTTAATATCTTTACAAATAACCTACACCACTTCCTGTCCAAACTTCTCACTAATACAATACGCAGACAACTCCACTATTATCTAGTGCTCTGATAACCTTCCCCACCTCCTTGCTCTTACTCAAGATTCCTTCCTTTCAGTCGAAAAATGGCTGACCAATCAACTACTTCTCAATCCTAAAAAAAAAAAAAAAAACAACTCTACTCTCCCTCCCCAAATCCCTACAGCAACACAAAATATCTTCACAGTATCTTCTCTTAATAATACACTTATCTATGATGAGCCACATACTAAACTTTTGGGTGTAATCATAAATGATCAACTAACGTTTGACATACATATTCAGCAAGGCATCAAAAAGACCCACCAAACACTTTGTCTCTTATACAGGCATACAAAATAGCTCACTATTAACACCAAACGTTCTCTAGCACAGACTTTCCTTCTCCCAACCTTACTTTATGCAAACCCTATTCTCGCCAATATTCAATCCAATCTATTAGCTAAACTTGAAACCACCTACAACAAAATAGCCAGATTCACTACCAACCACCCCTATAGCTCTCACCACTGCATAGCTTTAAAAGGCCTACAATGGCTTGAGCTACATAACCAACTCCTTCTTTCCCAACTCCACCTCACACACACACTATCTTAAATCAATCCTCCTGCTGTCCTGCCCTCATCACTCCCTATTCTCCTAAGCGTAACCTACGCTGCACAGACCTACACCTCTTAGACATCTACAAACCCACTAAAAATACTGGCAAACTTTTATGCAGCCACTCCATCGTTAATACCTGGAACAAACTTCACTTTTCTCTAAGAACAAATGGCAACTTCCTTAACTTCAAAAAAACTTCTAAAGGACTTTACTCATTCCTGGACCTGTCCTTGTCCCACTCCCACCTAAACTACTCCCTCTCATCTTCTCCTTCCCCTCTCAGCTCGCACACTTTACCACAACTATTCGTTTAAGGTCTTTATGATATTCTACCAACCTCGAATTTCTCTCGGATGGTAACTGTTAGATAGAATCTAACTTTTTATATTATATTTATATACTTAATATGTACCATGGCTGTTTAAATCCTCAATATTACTCTTGTAATCCAACATGTTCATTTATAAGTTGTATTCTGTTTCTCCTGTATATATACACACTTGTATGCTAATATTGTATAATGTTTTGTTTGTGTTTGTTCATATGTGGAGCTTTTCTCCTTGGGTCTCTGCAGCCCAGTTGGATTAACCTGATTAACGGATGTCAAACAAATAAATAAACAAATTAGTTTTAAGGGTAAAGTGACAACACAACATACATTTCTAACAGCATTACTACATCACCCTTCACATTATTCAGTCATTAGTTTTAAGGATAAAAAGTGACAGAATTATTTTTAACAGGCTTATTAAGACAATTATTACTACAAATTCTTTAGAGAATTTATTTAATATACTTCAGGAATAACAGGTCAGGCTTAACTTCTTAATTTACAGAATGCAGTAAAGTAATGGCTTTCGGCTTTTCCCGGTTAGGGGTCGCCACAACAAAATTCCAGTCCACTAATGATTGGCAGTGGATACTTACAGTGCTGAGTTGCCAGCCCGATACTCAACCTTCAGAGAAGGCACACCCATTCACTCACGTACCTACCTGCATATGTCTTTAAACATCACTCGACCGTGGGGAGGACATGCAGACTCCACACAGAAGGCGCTCCAGCCGAGAATTGAATGGGAGAACCTCTTGCTGTGAGGCGACAACACTAACCGCTGCACCACCGTGGCCTACCATATACCTTACATAATTATTGTATATGAAATACAGAAAGTATAGGGGCATAGGTTTTAGTAAAAATACTTCTACTGTTACAGCACATAAATATTTGCAGGATATTTAAGACAGAAATTTAGAAGGAAGACATCTATTACAACACACAGAAATTAAAAGGTAAATAGTACTAATAGTAACAAATCTAGCAGAAACATTACAGACACATGTTAATACAGTACATGGTAATTATGCTTCAACATGCTAAAAATTGTTCTTAAAGATATGTATATTATACGTGTAAAAAGAGTAACAGTTATAACATGTTACAGAATTGCCCAGTTAAGAGACTTCAATCCAAACAGACCATAAATGCTCAAAATTAAAACTGCAAGCTTATTTACCAGATTAAAAATATATATATTAGTTCTAGTGATTATTATAGTATCCTTGTAAGACCACATTAACAGATTTATAAAGTAATTACATAATTAAATCCTATTTCAGTAACTTCAGGGACAACTGTTACAGAATAAATCCAACACAAGTTTTGTTTGTTTGTGTCTTTCGACTTTTCCCAGTTCGGCGTCGCCACAGCGGAAACTCCGGTCCGCTAATGATTGGCAGTAGAGTTTTACGTGCTGGCTTGCCGGGCCTAAAGCACAACCTTCAACGAAGGAACGCCCATTCACTCATGTCGCCACACAGAAGATGCTCTAACTGAGAATCGAATGGGCAACGTCCAACTGTGAGGCGACAACGCTACCACAGCACCACCACCACAGTAATAAATCCTACACAAGTACGGTTACTAAAAAATAGACCTTGCATAGGACTAAAAACGTAAGGTTAGACCGGTGTCTTCATTTTATATTTCATATTTTACAATAACTACAAAATTAAGATACCTGTGTGTGTTCAGGTATCTTCAGGAGTTGTTAGGTCAGGTGTCATTTAAATGTACAAAAATACAGTATTCTCTTTGCATAAGTCTAGAAATGCAGCCATATTAAAGCAGGCTTTCACAGTTTGCATACATTTTCAATAAATGCACTTTCAAATCAGTGAAAATAAATTTCAGTTAACAATACTGATAAATGTACAGCACATTCTGTTCTTGAGTATAAACACACCTTGTTTGTATGCTAGCCAAGGCTAAAGAGGCATGTAGAAATTTACAGGGTTTTGGTATTATTAGGAGATACTTCAGAAATAGTTAATTTGGACCGATATGCAGAAAGTCATGGTAGTGCAATTTTCAGGAGAGAGTACAGACACTCAGCTATTAGTGCAGAAATCAGTTCAAATATCAGGCATTTCAGAATATTAATTATATTATTCAGGAGGAAAAAATAAAAATGCAGAGGACTGTTTCAGTTTATCAGCACTGTTATTGGAAACAGTATTCAGATATTGCTGGCATCTACTTTCACTGTACATAATAAAAGCAATCTTAATCAAACTAAATGTTGAATTTATTTTGAAAAGTACATTTAGCCCATAAAGAAGGGACTGGGACCTCATTCCAGTCTCTTCCAGTTGTTTCCAGCTCATTCCAGTATTATTAATTATTTCAGTGGGGGACCTATAGATAGCTATGATGTGGTAGGGGGCTTTGCCTATAGTTAACTGGTCATGGAGTAGCTCAAGAGAGTCATACTGTATGACCAGTCTCGAGGTGTACCTATCCTTAATGAAGATGGCTACACGTCGTCCTCTGGTTCTTTCATGCTCAGTTTGTGGTCTGAACATATGGAAGGCACACCCAGGGTGCTTTCTGTGCCTTTGAACCATGTCTTGGTGACTGCACAGATGTCAGCATCTTTCAAAGCGAGTAGTGCTTCCAGTTTCTTGTTTAGACTCCCAGCATTAAGCAGTAGTATCTAGTACCTTGAATTTATCTAGAGAGGATTTTGTTATGTTGAGAGGTTGGTTATTTTGACACTGCCCAAGAAAGACACAATAGGGGTGGCTAATGCCTTTGCCAGTATCCAAAAGCCTAGAGGGGACCGGTGCAGACCATCTCTGGCAAAGCAGCATGGCCTGTCAACAATGTCTTCCTAGGCTGACAGATACTGGATGCCATTGGACTGACACCATAAGCTAAGTCCATTGTTAAAGTCATCATTTTTTGTTTGCATTTGGCATCACCCTTGGAGAAGGTAGAATGCTGCTTAAGGCTAGGAATTGTACCTGCCTGTGACAAATAATCTGACAGCTCATTCATGTCTCTCTTCATATAATCCAGTGAGGTACATCTCAAGTCATTCAATGCTACATTAACAATGACAGAGTCATGCCAGTACTTGTGATGATTCAGTGACTTGACAGATCCTGGCACCAGACAGACAGCTAACTGTAACCTGCTCCTTATCCAGCCTGGTGAAGGGAACATCCATGCGTCGCACAATGGAGTTAACTATGACCAATACATTAGGTTTTGTGGTGTTACGCCTTATGGGCTTATTTGTTGAGACACTGGTGTTTGTATTATGTGCTGCAGTTGTTTTTTGCATTGTGTGTGCAAGTGGTTTCTGTTTGGGAGGCCTCTGATCTTCAGCTAAATTACTAGCAAATAGCTACCTCCGCACATGTGGGTTTATTGAGAAGGACAATGGAAGAGAGAATCCCCTTCAACTTTGTCAGGCAGAATTCTAGTGTAAAATTTAATATCAACACTTACTAAAGAAACACAGTGATAGTTTGATACATTTAAAAAGTGTACCTGTCATGTTCGGATAAAACCAAGATGGCAGAACACAGAGATGGGGGATTTACGAAACACTCATCATAAAAGGAAATGAAAAAGGTTAGTTGAGATTCAGACAGATGAGCTTCTAGCCTGATACAGTAGAGCATTTATCCCAACCAGGCTCACAGCCTTAATCTTCCTGTGGGGGTGGGGTGCAAAATGGATTTATGGACTTCTTCCACTAGGACCGGGGAAGTCAGGTAGTTTTTTTCTTTGACAGTCAAACAGGGAGAGAGGCCACAGCTATTCAGAAAACAGCTAGCCTGGTCAGACCACTATGTTCCTACTTTCTGCAAGCCGGTATAAAAAGACGGCCTGATATCCAATATCATTTGTTGAATTCTGTTTATAATGTCTTACCTCCTCAACTGAGTGGAAATACCAATATACATTAACCACTCAACTAAAAATTCCTCTGGATCAAGCTGCAGTTACTGTTTGTTCTAAATAAAGTCAAGAATTTCACTAATAGCCAAACTTCGCTGCCAATGCTCCTGTATGACTGTTTAAAACTCCTCTGCATTCCCACATCTGGAGGACCTTGTTGCAATGTTACACTTAAGAATGCTCGAGATGTACTGTCCCATAAACTATGCCACTTGAATGTTTTAGTCCATTTACTAAGGCTTTGAAGTTCTAGTTTAAAGGAATCTCAAGATATTTTTATTAGGAAACTCTCAACTGGCTTACACTCTTATGTATTCTTCAAATCCCCACTTTATCTTTTCCATTATCTCAGGCTGCCTAATAATTAAAAGGGTCCAGCCTCCAAAGGTCTACTGTGCTTACCCATTTCTGGGAAGAAAAAAATTGGAAAGACAAGTCAATTGGGTTTGTATTACCTCAAGACATGTGAATGCTTGACCGACTCCCAGACATCAGTCAATAATCAAGTCTGCTATAACAATGTGCCTTGACTAATATAAAAGGTAATTTACCACCTCAGGTGAGACCATCCTCCAACTGTCTTGCAAACCTAAGTGTTCCACAGCCCACAATACTGCCCTCTATGAGAAAATGGGCTAATCCACAGAAAGTATGGCTGTGCAAATTAATTTACTAAAACAGTATACATTTGAATCAATCAGTGTTGCAGTACTCTAAGTTATATGGGTTATATTTTGCCAAGGACAGGACAGCTAGCCAGCTTCTAAAGCCTTCCACACGCCCAAATCAAACTTCAGGATTTCTTTTACTGGAAGACTAACTTAAAAAAAAAATGACCCAAAGGGCAGTTGTTTCCCCAGGAACAAACTCCTCAGAGCAGCTTTGTGGTAAAGCACCCTCTGCTCCTTCCTCAGACACTGACAAGTGTGACTGTCCCTTACCTGAAGGGGTCAGTAGGGCCAGCCGAACCACCGCAGAGTATATGCCTTTCTCTTGGTCCCTAGCATCTTCTCAGACAGCAACACAATATGGATCAAGACAATGAGATTAGTAGAATAAGGTACCCGAAATACCCACAGCAGAATCACTCAGACTGCCAAGGAGAACAGGAAATTGGCTTCAAGACCAAAGACTCCAGGCCAACGTTTTTTTTCTTTTTGGAGATTGGGAGAAAAGAACTAAAACAACCCGAGGTTTCTTTCATGTCTCTAGTAAAAAGTATGCAACAAGTGGATAGAAGAGCCTTGCAGTCGGTGCTGCAACCTGACTTGAATAAAAAGTTTTACCTCAAAACACAGTTTGTGATAACCCCCAAAACCACTAGTCCAAGCCCCTAGCTATAAAACTGATAGCAATTTGAAAGAAAGTTCTAAACAGGGAACCCTGACTAAAAATGTTAGATTTAGAGCAATTGTTTTGGTCACAACCACTAAAACAAACAGTCTTAACCTAGGTAAACTTTTCTTCACAAAAGAATTGTGAAAGTGGAAGGTATTTCCCAATGAGGCACCTATCTACCCAGCTTTTGGAGAAGTGCTAACTGACTGATCACTCAAAGCCCCCAAAAGAAGGGCACATTTTGAGGACTAGAAAGTTCTGAGGCTCTGGAGTCCCAACTACTGACTTTATGCTGCTCAGTTTCAGCTGTTTCGTAGTTAGTGGATGTGGAACGTGCCCTTAAATTTGGAAACTGGCCTGTTGTCATACTCTGAGCAAAATATAACCCCATATAGCTTAATTCACTGCAACATTGAAATAATGATGAATATTGCACCATTCTGTCACAGTGTTAACAATGGTCAAGTCTCCTGTTACAAAAATTATAGTGTTTGGGGCCCTACTGGATTTTAAGCGGTTAAGAACGTTGGTAAAACAGCTTGGCAGGGTCAACACTAATCCATTAACACAGCCGAAAAATATAAGGCCCTTGCATCTTAAATTTTTTCCAGTCCTTCTGGGGCTACAGATGTTAGCAAAAGTCTTTTTTGAAGCAATGCAATCCTCCACTTCCCACACAGGAATGCTATACATTGTTAGTTGCTGCTATTTACATGCGTTAACCAATGCGACAACTTCCTAAACACCCACCCAATCCTGTAATTAACAGCTCTTTATGTTCTATACAAAGCTGCTGGCACAGCTATTAAGCCATTCCCACAACTCTTATTGTCAATCATTTTTTGCCACTTGGGGAGAGGGGTCAAGTGGTGATCAATTCCTTCAGATGTTAGGTAGAGAGGGCAATAGTCAAACAACAAAAGCATACCACTGTTAATGGAACTACAAGTCAGATACTGTATGCATGGGGTTGAGGACTGCTTAGAATGTCTTGAACTGTCCTATTGGCTATAGTTGTGTTTGTAAAGACTCTATGAATAACTGCAAAAACTTATACAGTTCACTCACTGACCTTTTTTAACTTTGTTCAGTCAGTACTGATATTGCTAACATTAAATGAATGAAACAGAATGCTGGCAACAAATGCATGTCCATAACTTTTCAAATTACCAAAATTTTACAGGTTCATAGGTGTGTACTAGGCTAATGGCCCTGGAGCCTTTACAAGCCTAGCCCACAGGATTACCCTAGCATTGGGACACCCAACCTTAAGTTTCCAGTTCCTCTTGAGTAGAGCAACTGGAGTAATCCCCGGGGTGAATTTTCTATTTCCCATCCACTCATCAAGATTTTTCTTGAATCAGGCCAGTGACGTACTCTGTTTGACATGTACGGGAAGTCTATTCCATAGCATGGGCAGTCTCTGGGTTATGGACCTGTCCCTCCAGCATGTTCTGTTGACTGTAGTAATGAGGTTGAGGTCTCTGGAGCGTGTGGTGCGGAGGGATTGGGATTTCTTTAGATGTAGCATTTCTAACAGAGCTGAGTCAGACATGGCTTTGTAAGTCAAGCAGAGATCACCTCTAAGTAGGCATATGAGAGAGAATAGTTGGAGTTTTTTGAGTCTGTCCATACAGGGCAAGTGTTTAACGCCTAGGATCCTCTTTGTGAGGTACATTTGCGGCCTCTCAGTTGTTGCAGGTGTCTAGTGACGTACATGCCAAATGGGGCATTGTACTCTATGATTGGCCTAATGAGGGAAGAGCAGAGGGAAGCAATGACCTCATTCTTCCTGGATGCAAAACCCTTAGTAATGAGATGTGCCACATAGGACTTTCTGACCACAGTAGCATTGTGGTGGTCAAAAGAGAGGTTGCTGTCAACCTGTGTTCCAAGATCTCTTATAAATGCCTTCTGTGTTCAGTGAACTACCATCGATGTTGTAGTTCATGAGAACTGGTGTTTTCTCAAAGGGGATGATGACACATTTTTTGCCATTGAGCTAAAGGCCATGGTTCTGACACCTTTCTGTAGGATGTCAGCATCACCTGGGGAGTTAATAATGGCTCCCAACTTGCAATCGTCTACAAACTTTGTCAGCCAGAGTCCCTTAGTGTTGGCCTGGACTTCTGAGAAGTAGATACCACATAGGAGAGGACCCAGGACCAATCCCTGTGGGACTCCACTCGTGACTGGTCGGCAGTCTGACTGGAGTCCGCTACTTTCACACTGTGGGTTCCATCTGTACGCCAGTTTGCCACCCACCTAGTGATATAGGGGATGATGCCTAGCTTAGAGAGTTTTTCTATGATTCCTGAGTGGAGAATGGTATCAAAGGCCTTGGCCAAATCAAGGTAGGCTGTATGAACCACCCTGCCTTCATCCACAGCTCTGGTGACTGACTCAAAGAAGTTAACCAAGCTGAGCAGGCATGATCAACCCTTCACAAAACTAAACTGTGTGGGATCCAGTGTTTGGAGATTCCCTATACCCTTGTTTATTAGGTCCATGATAATGCGTTATATAGCTTTGCAGGTCAGACTTGTTAGGCTAATGGGGCGATAGTTCCCAGGGTCTGCAGTTGCTCCTCCTTTGTGGAGAGGGATGACTATAGCAGTGCGCCATTTGGCAGGGACAACACCTGAGGTGGGACTGACTGAACAGGGCACACAGGTGAGGTGCCAGTTCACTCTGTAGTTCATGAAGAACACAGCCAGGGATATCATCAGGTCCCACAGAAGCTGTATTCTTGACTTTGGACAGTGGTGTTTTAACCTGTGCAGCAGTAATACTGGGTGCCTGACAATCTACTGGTATTGTGATTGGTCCTTGGGGGGAGGGGTAAAGTTGGCACTGAATCTGTCGGCCAGTATATTGGCAATATCTGTTGGCTCGGTATAGGAGGTACCACTGTGCAGTAACTCGGTGCAAATCTGGGTATTGCCGTGGAGGTTGTTTACATAACTATAGTTTTTCCAGTCTTGGGACTTCACATTATTCCACATCAGTTTCCTCCTTCTGTTGTAGACTTTGTTTATGGCAGGGGACTACCAGATTGACTTCCTTTTTTTTGGAGGAGAATGTCTTGGTTCTACTGGGTATGGCGGGATCCATGCATTTGTGTACGTTTTCCTACAGTGCACTGGTGTATGATTCGGCAGTCATGCAACTATTCTCCATTTGCATGGGTGCGGTGAAGTTATCCACCTCTGTTCTTAGGAGCCCAAAGTTAGCTTTGGAGAAGTTTTTCATGGTGGTTACCTTTGCGGGGGGATGTGGATTTCAAGGTGATTGGTTTGTGGTCAGATCTAACCAGGGAGGAGTTGACTATTGGTGCAGAGCAATGGTCAACCACGTTAGTAATGACCAGGTCAAAGATGTTGCTACCTCTAGTGGGGGTAAGAACGAGCTGGTCCAGGGCATTGGAATTAATGAATTCCAGGAAATGTTGGGCAAGTGTATTGGTACATGACTAGTTTTCCCAGTTAATGGAGGGGTAGTTGAAGTCACCCAGTATGAGTGAGTTAGGTTGGACCCTAATATTCTCCAGGGTGCTCAGGAACGTGGAGTGAGTGTCTTGGGACATGGTTGAAGACCTAGATCAGGCTACAACTTGAATCACTGTCTTACCCAGTGTTAGCTGCACCTGAAGTATCTCTGATGCGTTATGTTGGGCTACCAGTCTGGAGGTGTGAGCATCCTTTATGAATATAGAGACACCACCGCCTTTGGAGCTTCAGTCCAAGTTCTGTGGCCGAAAGATATGGAATAAGTTATAGCCTGGTAGTAGAGGGGTGCTTTCTGCTGCCGTGAACCAGGTCTCTGTTACAGCACAAATATTGATGTTCTCCATTTCAAGGAGTGCTTCGAGCGAGTGCATTTTGAGATTTAGACTTCTACATTGAGCAGCATGACCCTCAGATTGCATTTGTAGCTGTTACGGTGGTAATTTGCTCTTTGGAACACCACCTAGGGGTGACAGATGCAGGCCATCTCTGACAAAGTATCGAGGTCTGTCAATAGAGTCATAACAGACAGATACTGGATCCCCTTAGAATGACACCAGAAACTTAACCAATTGTTGAAATCAATCATTTTCTGCTTGCACTGTGTTATCATTCTGGGTGATGGTAGGATGCTGCTCAGGACTAGGGTCATACCAGCCTGGGCTACATAATCCGAGAGCTCCTCCATGTCTGTTTTCATGTAGTCCAGGGAGGTATGTCTCAGGTCATTCACACCCACATGTACAATGACAGAGTCATATCTGTACCCATTGTTGAGGGACCTGAGTGCATGGGCAGATCCTGGCACCTGAAAGGCAGCTGACCGTTACTTTCTCCTTATTCAACCTAGTGAGTGGGACATCAGTGTGCCTCACTATTGAGTCAACTATGACTAGTGTGATGGGCATGTTGTTTTGCCTTAGGGGGTTTGGTTGAGTGGTAAACCGTTTAGGAGAGTTATGTGTCTTGTGATTAGTGTTGTGTTGTGGTGGTCGAGTGTGTTTATGCCTTGGAGGTCTCTGCTGTTTTGGTAGATTTTTATTGATAGCCTCCATGAAGGTGGGTGTGTGGTTTGTGTTTTTATGTGAAGGCAGTGCTGTTGTGTGCTTTGGAGGGCTATGTGTTCCATGTGGTGAGGTGCAAGTGTGACCTCCTCTTGATCAGCTATTCCAGTCTTGGCTGGAGAGTGCGTGGCTTCCAATTTAGATATACAAGTGCATCTCTCGCAGATCTGAGTGTTGGGAGGTAAGAGGAGAGGATTGTTGGTGTACATGAGGCAGTTGCTACATTGCCTCAGGATGCCCAAGTTCACCAGGTTACAAGGAGAAAGCACAAGGATCTGACCTTCAGACATGCCTGGAGGGGTGGGCATTAATAATAAGTACAGGAGCGGTTTCCTTGTAGAACGTTTAGTGCTGGTAGCACTTTGCGTGCTACAATAATTGCTACAAGAAGTCTGGTATGGTAAAGTGCTAGACTAATAAGCTAGTAAAAGTGCAGGAAAGGAGAGAACAAGCAGATCTAAGGGAAAAATTGAAGAGCAGGCTTTGGCACCTCTCAGAAGCTTACATACATCATCTCTGATTTTGCCACATATTTTTACTTTGTCCTCCATAAAATGTTTCATTACTTTGGTGAATCACTAGGGATTAGTCAGTTAATGTCAGACATTTGAATTTCATACTTATTACTTTTCAGAAAATATTTTGCTGATGCAAAACCAGTTCTTGTATTCACTTTAAGTGATTAAGAGTAAAAAAGTTATCCCTGGATTTGGGCTTTTGTTTCCCACTCCCATAACTTTTAGCTTTGTCTGGAAATCTTGTACCTCTGAAAAAGTTCAGTCAACTGTGCCTCTCAACAAATTCCTCTGGGGGAGCTGTGCCCTTCACCCAGAACAAAAACTAGGGCTGATGATCTATAAGTTACTTAGGAATGCGCGCTTATCCCATTCTCAAGGAGGCATCTCACTCTATTGTACAAAGTTGCTACTACTGCACCAGCTGTCAGTCAAACCTCCTTAAGTATACAGACTTCACTTTTCCTTTTTAAACTTTTAAAGAAACCACTGCTTCGTGCAGTAATGCACTTCTTAATTTTCATTCTCAGTTCAAGAAATAAAACCGCCGCACAGCTTACAAAAGTAAGAATAATAAATAAAATGCCTGGTTTGGGATTTTATTTTCTTAATGCTGTACATTCCTGTACACCCAGGTCATATTTTCAAAAGTGAGAAGTGCCACCCACAAAAGATTAACTTTGCATATATTTCTAAGTAGATTTTATATATATATATATATATATATATATATATATATATATATATATATATATATATATACACACACACACATACACACACACACACATATTGATCATTGTATCACTTTGCGTATAATTCCATGGTAAGAGTAACCATGCCTTATGATTAATTTGTTTTAAAAGGAGGTCTATACTGCTTGATTAATGCACTTCTCCTTGTTAACTTAGTTGCTTATACAACCTCGACAGCTATTTTCAATAAGTTGTCCTACCACTGCTCATTTGTATAACCTCGTCTACTGTGTATTTTTTCTCATCACTTCAGTAATGCTAAAACACCTCTCTTCACTACAAAGTTCTATGTTTTATCCCACCCTCTACAACCATGAACACAATTAGACTTGATATGAAGTAACCTACATAGCAAATAACCCAAAGATACCCGGACACACCTTCATAAAAACAAATATTCTCATTTACTACTAAAATATTTGAATTTACTGCCACATTTTCATTATTATCTAGAGACTTAACTTCCCATTTTTTCTTACCCCTAAAAAACTTGTTTGTTTTCCCATACTATACACATCTGAAATAATTTCACCTTTGTTACCCTCCATTACTTTATCTTACTTTTTTGTAAGACTGAAAATATATTCCCCGTTATCCCAACTAATGTTTTTACTGCTAACAGGACCTTTTCTTACTCACTTGTACTTCCTTTTATTCTTTCATTTCCTATACATGCTGCATTTCATCAGTTTCTTTCTTATGTTTTTTCGAGTACCACTTGGCATCCCACATAAGCACACAGCACATTTTCACTATACATGCTTCTCACTTCTCTCCAACATAATTTATCTGCTTTCCTCCCATTTCATTTTTAAATTTTACCACTGAAAGTATTAAATATAAATGTAAAACCACTTCCCATGTCCCTGCCAAGTATATAAAAAGTGGACAGTTTGAGGGGTGTAGTGTAATGTTGTTGTGCAGCTGGACTAATTACAGAAATTATCTGTAAAATATAAAACAAAAACTTTTTCTAGTTATTACATACTAATGTATCTGATATTTTAGAGCTCATTTCTAAAGATCCAAAGAGAAGATTATGGTAAATTAAAATAGAATACACTGAATTATGGCAGTTGTGGTCTGCCGGAATAACTTTTCCTGGTATAAATTAATATACGTTTCCATTAACCTTGTGCTAAAATTGAGGACTGCCAAATTACAAAATGACACCGTTTACCACAATAACATTTTTAAGAAATTAATGGACATTTCATTTTATGATACATACACACACATTTTAACACATATATATATATATATATATATATATATATATATATATATATAAATATACACACACACACTACATTGTTATGTATTTATCAAATTTATTCAAGAGACTGTTGTTGAAAGGGTTCCCCAACACACATGATGGAAGGAAACCGTCCTTTTACTTGTTTTGTACTCAACCGATTATTAAAAAGTGAGTTGTAATCACTCTTTACTGGTCCACTAGGTGGCTCCTTCAGCTCATGGGTATTGAGAAGCGATAACTGTTTTCTGAGTTCTTGGTTGTGCTTTGGCTTCACCATTTCCACTTCGTTGTGATGGCGGGTTAAAGAAGCTGGTATTGCAAGCTTGCCAGATCCAGACATCCTTCTACAATATCCATACCACGCTGGGTAGTAAACTGATAAATCTAAAAGATTGTCTTTCAGAATGGTAATATATTTTCTGGAGTGTTAAATATATGCTTAGTCCCCTTTGAATTTAATGACTGTAAAAACAACATAAATATACAGACAACTTAAACAGAGAAACCTCACAAAAGTGAGAGCTGCTCTCTTTTTAATGTTCCATATGCAAAAGAATCTCACTTGGCTGACACATACTAAGACAGGTCTCTCATGTTTTACTGAACATAAAACACATTTCATGGCTGAAACTCGACATAACAGATTTTGACTTGGTAGGCTATTAGGAGGGCTATGACAGTAAGAGCCTACAGCTTAGAAAAATAGAATAAAAAGTGGCAAAACCTTTTCAAATAAACAAGAAAGCAGCTTTTAGCCTTAATTGTTCAGTTAAAGTAAATTTCATCACATTTTGACATTCTAACCACTACAGTGCATACCACAAAAATTTAGCAAATTAAATGGCCAAACAAAAGATCAACATTTGGTCTGCCTTATAAGCCCAGTATGCTTGAATGAGACAAGGCAGTCCAAACAACTAGTGCTGTCAAGTGTCAAGCAAACCAGAATGTAGTACAATCGGCAATCTAATCATGAATAAAGGTCAGAATGGTTGGGGTCTCAATAACAGTAATTGGGAAGAGAGGTACTCAAAAATTTGTTTTTTCAGGAATTGTGATGCCCTTTCAACAGAGAAAAAAAATTATCTGAAAGGCTTTTTAAAAGGAAAAAAAATTTCAGGGTCAAAATCCAATCTCACTCAGCTGCTGTACATTAAGAATGCAAGTCTACAAAGTCTTGCCAGAAAACAGACTATTTGTTTTTAGACACAATGTCACTAATGAGATCTCCATTCCTTTTCATGTCATATTACTGCAGTGCAACCTGGTATAGTTAGGTTGTTTGCTCACTGTGGCACTTTGCAGTTAGAAATCAGTTCTCAGATTGGAATAATAAGCATGAGGTGATGTCATATCTGCACTTTGCTGCTGGCCTTTATCAAAATGCTCTCCTTTGCCAAATGAACATCTAGGATCAGGAACTTCTAGAATTACCAACAGGGTTGCAAAAACCTGGATTTTCTTGCAACATATTCAGAAGATTAAATGCTCTACATAGTACCTTAGCTGCACTTGGGTGCAGCAAGTGGAAACTCCCACTACGCCCAAGCCCAATTACTATGAAAACACCCTACAACCACTTGTTATGTCATTTCTGAGGACCATTTAGCTCAGGATGTTTTAGCATTTTGTAGGCTATTGAACTTAAAGCTACACTTTCAAGGATCTACCGACTGGGATTCTAATGAAGACTTCACCTACCACAAGTCTAAATTTGTACTACCCATGCACCATAATGTTCAACTATTTCAGACAAGTGTACTAAAGGATCTGGATTTCCATTCCAGAGAGTTGAGTTTTAAGGCTAATAACCTCTCAAGGATTGAACTTGAGGCCTTACATGATCTAGAAAATAACAATGATCTGGTCATCCTCTCTGTTATAAAGGTGGGGCAGTTGTGGTCATGAATTGAGCTCAATATGATACTGAAGCACACAAACAAACAACTTAGTGATGGGTGTTATGTTAACATGCCTTTGGATCAAACATTTAGATTCAAAAAATAAATTGATGATTTTTTTTATCTGCCAGGCAGGGGGGGGGTGTATTATTTCTGACACAACTATGTATAATCTGAAAGTGTCGGATCCTATGAACCAATATATATACTTTTTACCCAAGATTCATAAGGATCCTTACAATCCACCAGGCAGACCATCACTGAGCCCCCTTCCACAATTTCTCACCAAATTTCTGCAGCCACTACTGAAATGGCTCCACTCAAGAATCAAGGACACTACTGAATTAATACACATTATCTCTGAAACACAGTTGGAACAGGGATGGTTATGTCCCCCTAACAAAATGCAACCAAGGGAAAAAATACTAATCACCCTAATGCCTTTACTGTTTCTATTTTATCTTCTTACTGCCTATGAACAAACACTTGACCATGGTATTCACTACCCAAATGGTCAGACACACATGACTTTTCACATAACACCAAATACTTTGGCATCCCCTGCAGACTTAATATAGCACCCTCAATAAAATATCACCCCTGTAAAGCCACTAAACACAATACTAAAGACAAAGACTATATAAAACTCAAACTCCTAAAGCTTAGAATATCCTGTCACTATGACCTAACAACACAAAGTGACAGCCATCCCAACCCTGGCCCACCCACACCAAATAACCTTGACCCCCCCCACAACCCCCAGTCAGACTACCCCTCTTTACTCCCACTAGTTCCATCCTAACATTTCACCTAAATATTAGAAGCATTAACAATAAAGATTCCCAACCTACACGCCCTCCTAGCAACCCACTCCCCAGACAATGTGTCTTACGGAAACCTGGCTAAAACCCAATACTAAAGACAATGAGATACAATCCCCAGGATATAATATCCACCGGCTAGACCACGCCACAAGGAAAGGAGGAGAGATAGCAGTCCTTTACAAAAATACTCTGTTAATAGAGACACCATTCAACCGCCCCAATTCAATAATGCAGAACTCCTCATAACCAAATAACTGATTAAATGTTTATACATTGTCTGTGGATACATTCCACCAGGCAACAACATAAATACCTTAGAAGATAACCTGTACTGGCCATCCTATACCTATCCCCAAGAAACCATAGTTCTAGGGGACTTTAACATTGACTGGCACCCCTGCTCTTCCGAACCCCCCCCCCTCACTCCTATAAACGTATCTGGGTATAAACAGACCATAACCTCTCCCACTAGGATAAATAGACCAACCAACAGGGAAAGTATCCTAGACTGGATCCTAGTAAATAACCAACCCCAAATGTATACAGCTGGCACTCTCCTGGACTACCTTAGAGACCATTTTTTAACCTACATCATAAAACAGAAAGTAGGAAATTCTCATCAGACCAAATATAAAACCATTAGAAACAGAAAAAACATTGTCACTGCAATATTCCTAAATGAACTACAAGCAGTTGACTGGTCAAAATTTAAAAAAATTACCATTAGAAGAGGCTATAGCTTACTTTAACACTAAATTCCTAACTATCTTTGATTACCAAGCTCCAGCACGTACAATAAAATCAAGATCAAATACAGCACCATGACTCACAAAAGATACCAAATCTAAAATCAAAACTAGAAACAAAGCCTGGGTTAGCTGGAGAACAACCAAAGCCCCACTCGACCATCTAAAATATCGACAACTCAGGAATGCACAAAATATCTATTTTACTGGATAAAAAAAGCTTCTACCACACTCTCTTACAAAAACACTAAAACAACCCCCAAAAGTTCTGGGCAGGCTTAAATCAACTACTTCATCCAGGTCATTCCACTACCCCAATCCCAGCTAACCTCACCCATAGTTCCCCAGAGGCCATAGCCAGCACCTACAACAATTTTTTCACTTAAACAATCCTATCCCTAGCAAATCCGCTAACATCCACAAGCTTAAACCACATGCCTAATCTATCCACTAATCGCACTGAATTTTGCTTCCAACCAATATCCACTAGTTTTATCAAAACTCTTCTAAAAGAACTACAACCTAGAACCCTCGCTGCTGATCTCCTCACTGCAGAGTACCTACAGATAGCTGCAGATGCCATTGCATATCCCCATATCCATCCTTATTAACAGAACCTCATCTGAAAACATGATTCCCCTCCCTTCAGAAAATATCCCACGTCATTCCACTCCATACAGGTGGTAGCTCTACAAACATATCCAACTATAGACCCATCGCCATTCTTTCCCCACTAGCCAAAATAATGGAGAAATGTGTACACAAACAACTAATGCAATACCTTATACAGAATAAATTACTATACAACTCCCAGCATGGTTTCAGACCATACCACAGTACCACCTCAGCCCTCCTCTCCTTTACTAACACAATAAACCAAAACAGAAACAACAGGCTAACCTCTGCCCTCTTCCATGACCTATCAAAAGCCTTTAACATGGTCAACCATTAACTTCGCATACTGTCTTTAAAATCTACTTCTCTCAATACGCACGCTATCCAGTGGTTCCAGTCTTACCTGACTGGTAGACAACAGGCAGTACTATGGCAGGGTAAACTCTCCAATCAGCTACCTTTTACACACTGTGTCCCTCAAGGCTCCATACTTGGACCACTACTCTTTATTTTTATCAACAACCTTCACACTGCTCTCCCTAAAGCTACCTATATTCAATATGCAGATGATTCCATTTTGATCTGCTCTGCCACCTCCCCATCCAAACTGCAAATCTTAACCCAAAATACATTTAACACCACTGAGAAGTGGCTCACTAACTGACGCCTACTACTGAACCCCAATAAAACTAAATTTCTACTCTTCACCCCCACTAGATCTGCCACACTGTCATTCTCTGTCCCATCTAACAATGGCACCACTATCTCCCCAGATCAACACACTAAACTTCTAGGGGTTATCATAGACAACAATCTCAAATTTGAACTACAGGTCAACAAAACCATACAGACCCTCAATAAGAAGCTATGATCACTGTATAAAAACAAGATAATTAACCTCACTGGCTAGGACTGCAAACGCGTGATCACGCCTACTGTCTACTCTTTTATATGCCTCACCTGTACTCTCAAACCTCAACAAAACTGAAGTAAGTTATCCCATAGCTACAACCATACTGCCAGATTCGCCACTGCCTCCACCTATAGAACCCACCACTGCCAGAACCTGAAACAACCAGAACGGCTAGAACTGCCCAGCTTAATACAATTCAATCAACTCTTAATAGCACACACAGTTCTGTACCACCCCGAGGATACCCCCTCACCAATAAATATTATACGGTCAGCCGATAAATTACTGGTCCAAACCCACAAAGCTACTAACTCAGCTGGTGAATCCCTGTTCGCCAACTTTGTTGGCAAAACCTGGAACTCATTGCCAAACTATATAAAACTTTACAATCTTCAAAAAGTCTCTTAAAAAAAAAAAACCTCAAACAGCATCCCAAAGTGAACTGGCTATGCCCATGCACCAACCCTGACTAACTTATAAACTGATAGCATAAACTGATAGCATAACCAGTAATTATCATTACATGTAACTACGCCACCTAGCTATGTATCCAAACTAACTTGTAACAGCATTTGTCCATATGAATTGTGAACTCCCCATTAGGAAGCACTACATATCTAATGTATATAATGTAAATAATCACTCTGTTTTCATATATTCTATTGGTTTTGCTTAATTTTGTGTGTAAACAATTTATGTTTTGTCTATGTGGAGTTTTGATTTTCAACTTCTTGTATAATCAAGGTATGTTTTTGTCTATGTGGAACTTTTCTCCCCAGGCCTCCGCTGAAAATGGACATGTATCCAGTCGGATTATCCCAGTAAACAAATGTAAAATAAATAAAGTAAAATAAATGTACACTTGATGTCAGTGCACTTTACACCAATATACCACATGGGGCCGGTTTGGAAGCCACAGAATACTGGCTATACAAATCGGATTTATATCAACCTGGTTTTAACAGCTTTTTGATATGCCTCACTGAACATGTCCTCACTAAAAATGTCTTTTTCTACCAGGAACAATGCTATTGGCAAAAACAAGGGACAGCGATGGAGGCTTCTTTTGTCCCCATCTATGCAGACCTTTTCATGGCTTATGTTGAAGAACATCTGATTTATGATAATGCACATTAACATTTACCTGGAGGAAATGGACATTTGGAAAAGGTTCTTGGATGATTGCTGGATGGTATGGAGGATCAGGTGTGGATTATTTGTTGGAATTTGTGGGCTATCTTAATGAGAATAAATGGGGCCTACAATTCACGGTGAATTACGATTTGGAACAAATAACATATCTTGATGTCCTAATCACCAGAAATACTGATCATACTTTACGAACGGAGGTATTTCGCAAATATCCACAATACAATTCCATTCTCCATGCATCCAGCTTTCATCCACCACATATAGCCAGGAATATTCCAAAGTCACAGTCCGTAAGAATGAGACACATTTGCTCGCAGCAATCCACTTATGAATGTGTTAGGAAAGATCTAACTAACAGATTTCGTGACAGTGGTTATAAAATGGGACATGTTTTGGGTGCTAGCAATTGGGCTTCAACATTACATACAGGTGATCTTTTGAAATGTAAGGAGAAACAAGAAATTACCAACATTACGATATTCGGTTAGTTACCACATATGGAATAAATACGGATATACTTATGAATAGTGTACAAAGGCACTGGAACATTCTGTTGGCCGATAACTTATCACAATTTCTTCAGGAGAAATGTCGTTTTTCATTTTGTAGGGACAGACATTTGGGTTCACATCTAAGCCACTATAAGCAAAGGCCCAGAAACTTTACACACCTTCTAGTACACAAACAACCTTAATGGGCGATACTCTTGTTGGGTGCTCTCCCTGTGGCCACTGTAGCCATTGTAACAGAATTATAAAGTCCAAAAAAATTACAAGCAAAAATTCTGGAAATGCATTTGATTTCAGATTTTTTGCCAACTGCATTAGTAATTGGGTGATCTATTTGGCTACATGAAGTTGTTCTGCATTCTATATGGGTGAGACTTCGAGACCACTGAGAATAAGAATATTGGAACATATCAGTGATAGGAGGACCAGGAAGCCCAGTAGTGCATTATATAAACACTCCTTAATACATCCTAGAGCTGCTTTCAGATTTATGGTAACAGACAAAATTGGGGGCAACAGAATAAATAAAGCTGGTTGGCATACTATTCTTGATGCCAAAGAAAAGAAGTGGATAATTAAATTGGGTGGACTTTTTCCACCAGGACTTAATGAACACTTGCAATTTGACCAATCAGTTTGTTTTTTGTAGCTGATGTCATGCATGAAAGAAACTTGATGTCTCTTTCTTTGTAACACTGAGGAAGGCTATGTAACAAATTTAGCAGAAACCGGTTTGTTTTTTCTTTTTCTGACATGTAATAAAATATTTATATTGACTTCAGCATCACAGTTTGCTGGTTCATTTTGCTGTTTTCTCATTGTGGTTTAAGCCGTGCAATTGCCTTATGTGGAGGGGCTGTTTTTTACTGTTAAAAAATAAAGCCTCCATGGGACCTGATAACATTCCAGGCTGCATCCTGCATGAACTGAGGCAGGAACTTGCAGCACCATTAGGCACCCTATTCAACCAAAGCCCGAGTACCAGCTTCATCCCAGCTGAGTGGAGGGCAGCCACTGTCATCCCTTTGCACAAAGGTGGAGCATCCACCAATCCAGGAAATTATAGACTCCTCAGCCTAACTAGCCTGATCTGCAAGGCCATGGAACGGATTATCATGGACCTCATTAACAAGGACATTGGCAACCTCCAAACACTCAATCGCACACAGTTTGGTTTTGTCAAGGCGAGGTCATGCCTGTTAAACCTGGTCGACTTCTTTGAGACAGTCACCAAAGCCATGGATGAGGGGAAGACTGTGCACACCACCTACCTTGACCTGGCCAAAGCCTTTGATACTATTCCCCACTCAGGCATAATAGATAAACTCTCGCAACTAGGCATCAATCCATATGCCACCAGATGGGTAGCAAACTAGCTCAGTGATAGAACCCACCTAGTCAAAAATAGGGGAAGCCACCTCAAGCAGTAGACCCTTAATGAGCGGTGTACCCCAGAGATTGGTCTTGGTGCCTCTTTTGTTTGGGATATACCTTTCTGAGGTGCAGGCCAAAACCAGTGGGCTATGGCTGACCAAGTTTACAGAAGACTGCAAGCTGGGCTTTGTCATCAATTCCCCTAGTGATGTGGACATCTTCCAAGAGGGTCTCATCCAAAACAAATGACTGGTGCCAGAAACACATCCTCAAAATGAATGCCAAAAAATGCATCATCCCCTATGGGGAGAGTGACGTCCCCACAAATTATCACATTAATAACAAGGTCCTAAATACAGTCAGTCAGTCATGAGGGACTTGGGCACCCAGGTTGATATTGAACTGACTTTTGACTATCATATTGCCTCTGTTGTAAGGAAAGATTTCTATGTGGCCCACCTCATTAGTAAGGGTATTTCATCCAGGGACAACGAGGTCATAACATCCCTGTATTCTTCCCTTATAAGACCCATTATTTAGTACAACGCCCCTTTAGGCATGTACCTCACAAAGCACATGCAGCAGCTACAGAGACCACAGAAGTTCCTCACCAGAAGAATCCAGGGCCTCAAAAATCTACCCTACACAGATAGGCTGAAACCCCTATCCCCTCTACTCAGTCTTATACAGACTTCTCAGAGGTGACCTCTGTCTGGCATACAAAGCAATCTCAGACCCCGCCTTAATGGGACTACTGCTTATCTGCAAGTCAAACTCCACTTGAGTAACCCGCACGCATCAAGCAGAGTTTCTCATTAACCTTTAAGTGCAACCTGGATAACTGGATTGGGAACAGAAAATACACCCCTGGGATTCCACCTGTGTCCCTGCTGGACAGGGGCATCGGGTGCTGACTTGTTGGAATATGGGCTAAATTCTTGGATAGGCTTGTAAGGGTCTCAGGGCCAATAGCCTAGTAACTTCCTATGATTCTATGACCTATATTTTAAAAAGCAATAGAAAAAAAAAAAGTGCTGCACCAGAACTTACACACCAAAAGTTTATTTTAAAAAAACACTCAGAAGTAAGCGCTTTCACAACCACTCTGTTTACTTCATCAGACAAAATGACTATCTAACAGACCCATAATATAGCAAGTGTAGAGCATCAGCTGGCATACATTAATTGAAATTAATTATGTGCCACAAGTAAGAACAATAAAAAGTTAAAACTTTAAAAATACATATTTCTGTCGAAAGCTATTAAACATTATAAAGTATATAATGTATAGTGTATAATATGAATATTTTTATTTTTTTAAGTAGTCTATGTTAAAATATATATATATATATATATATATATATATATATATATATATATATATATACACACACACACACACATACATACACATACATATATATGTAGCTCAGTAAAAAACAGTGCAAATACAGATACAAATGCATATATATATATATATATATATATATATATATATATATATATATATACGTATCTATACAAGTTTCTTAGTATATAAATATCTCTATGAAAAACTTCATATTATAGCAAGTAGAATTGCAAATCTGTCAACACTAAATAAATGGAAGGAACATACATCTGAGAGACAGACATGTAAAAAAACTGCAGTTTCAGTGTTTAAGTCGACTAGATTTAAGGAAAGGTTTTAAGGATGCCACACCGTTCAGACCAGGGTATTTCTCTGCATGAAGTGACAGAATCCATTTCTGTTCAATACTCTGTTAGATTCTCTATATCGCCTCCTCTTATCTTATCCCTATATGAACCACTTCAATCACAAGGAACTTGAAACTGTGTGCAATCTGTCTCTGTGTTTTGCTAAGGCATTAGTTTCTTTATAATTACTGATATCTCGAATATGCTCAAGTATCCTATTTTTGAGCATCCTGTTAGTCTTGCCTACATAAAATGCATAACATTTCTTACAGAAAGAAAATTAGACAATGTTAGTGGTTCGGCAATCAGTATAGCTGGAACTAGTAACAGTAAACTTTCTTGTTGGAAGAGTAAAAGTTGTGTGTGTAAATAAATGTTTACAAGCTGAACATCTTCTGCATGGAAATGTGCCTAGTCGGGTTGAACTAAAACGTTTATTCATGTCCATCTTATTACATAAATATTGTTTCAAGGCCCGATTGTTTTTAAAAGAAAAAATGGGGTTGTTTCCAATCTTTTCTAACAGCCCAGGTACTTCCTGTAAAATATGCCAATTTTTCTTGATAATGGAAGTGAATTCATTAATATCACTTGAATATTGCAACACTATGGGCGTCAGGCTGGCAACTCAACACCATAAAAAAAAAAAAAAAACTGCCAATCATTAGCGGACCGGAGTTCCGCTGTGGCGACCCCTAACCGGGAAAAGCTGTAAGAGAAACAACTCTGAACTTGTTATTGGTCTGTCTACCCCTACTAGCATCATTGTGGTGAGAATTATTAAAATACGGTTTGCATCTATCATTTGTGTGTGTCCATGCCCCTCTTATAGTTGTGTCAATTTCTTGTTTGGAATAACCTCTCTCTATAAATTCTTGAGCCAAAGCTTCAAGAGCCTTATGTGCATCATCGTCTTTGTTGTGTAACCGTAAGACCCTGTAAATGTGTCCCTTGAGCACATTCTTAGGGATATCTTGATTTATGTAGTAGGGCATTCTTTCTAGTCGTTTTTTTATATATGCTATTACTGACATCATTCAACTCTGATTTATAACTTTAACGTCTAAGAAGTCGATTTCACTAGATGAGTACTGGTAAGTAAATCTCAGAAAATCGGTGGTAGTATGCAGATAGCTTTCTATCTCACTTACATGTCCTTTCCATAACATAAAAATATCATCCACAAATCTGACATACCACAGAATATGTTTAAGGTGAAGGTTAACATCAGAGAAAAGAAATTGTTGCTCCCAACAGGCTAGGGCTAAGTTGGCGTAGCTGTTGGCACAGGCAGTGCCCATTGCGACTCCAACTTTCTGGAGATAAAATTCATTATCAAACTCAAATATATTGTTTTCCAAAATAATCTCATGGAAACTGCAAATTAGTTGCACATTATTATCAAAATGTCTATTTATATTGAGGAATTCCCTAATCATATCTACGCCCCATATGTTTAGAATAGAGGTAAACAGCGATTCAATGTCCATAGTTACAAAAATGTAATCACCTTCGACAGTTCTGAGTCTATTGTGTAGTCCCTCAAGAAACATCTTAGTGTCTCGTAGAATGGTTTGGCATCCATTTAATAATGTATATAAAATTACTTTCTACAAATATAGAAAGTGGTTCAGTGCACCACCCTGCACTTGACACAATAGGTCTCACTGGGGGTGCTTCAAGGTTCTTATATATTTTTGGTAATCCATAGAGTCTAGGAATAACGGGTTTTATAATATTAAAATATTCAAATAATTTTTCATCAATTAAATCAGTCATTAAAAGATCAAAGACTAAGAAAGACACCTTTTCCATAATAGCATTCACAGTAGTCTTGTTAATACATTGATTAGTATTTGTGTCTTCTATTAAAAGTCTCATCTGATAAAAATACAATTCCTTGTCTAAAACTACTATAGATGTAAAAAGTAAACAGCAATGCCACTGGCACACAAATGAACTTGAGCAAAAGAACGAATAAAGTCAGCATAAAATCAATAAAACATCAGCTCAAGTTCAAACCAGGCACAATACTGACTTACAAGTTCACTCGCTGGATCGCTGGTAGGCAATGCTAGTGTGTAAAAGAAGCAGCCAAAGCTATAAATCCAAAGCGAAGTTCCACATTGAGTAAGATGTTTAAAGTCTTTGCAGACCAAAGAACAGTTTATAAATGTAAAATGCTGACAGTCTCTTCAAGCAAACTGGAAACAGACTTGGAAGTTAGAAGCTTTCAATAATTCCAAAACCTTTATTAAAGTATAAAAGGGGTAAGCGCTTTCGCCAAGCGGCTTTTTCAAACCATCAAAACCATTGCATTGAACTGACACACCTTATATACAGAGCTCTTAATTAATGGGTGTTCCTTACAGAGTTGAACATTTAAAGGTGTATGCCACATAAAATCAAAGCAGCATCAACTAAGAATGCAAATGAATATTTACACATAAATATATAAAAAACTTGTATATAATAAAAACTATTTATATATATATATATATATAAAAAACAACTATTTATTTATTTTATTTATTTTACATTTGTTAACCGGGCTAGTCTAACTGGATATATTTCCATTTTCAGTAGAGGCCCGGGGAGAAAAGCTCCACATGGAGATAAACACAAATTCATAATATAACACATTTAAATATTAATGAAGAAGGAGGTGGGAAAATGCAAATATGCAGGAAGACATCACAGGCATTACTATTAACAAGACATAATATGATTCCTCATTCTCACTCACACAATAGAAATTAAACTTATTTCACATTGTTTTATAGGAAGATTATATAAGGGAGAGTAGAAGAGAAAGAGGAAAAATATACAGAATAAAAAGAGAGAGTAGATTAGTAAAAAAAATATGCTTTCAGTAAAAAGAAAGGCATCTAAAGATGGAGAGGGAAAACTAGAGAGCTACTTACATAGCATAGCAGCATACAACTGTGCAATAGTTAAATAAGATAAAATAAAAAGCTAAAATAAAAATGCATGAATGCATTAAACGTTAAACCTTCTACTTTTAAGTGCTGGTTTGAGGGGGATCCTGTCATTAAGTCCAGGATAGACATGCGCTTGTAATCTAATAATCCACCCAGTTTCCATTTGTTCAGTGTAATTTTTGATGTCCCCACCTCTAATATTGGGTACATTAGCATGCATGACAAAAAACTTAAATGCATGTGTAATATCATTCTCTAAAACATGTTTCGATAGAGCATTAATTGTGGATCTAATGCGTATCTGATAAATATGTTCCCTTATTCTTTCCTTCAATTTTCTGTCGGTCTTGCCGACATAGAAGGCAGTGCAGGAAGTGCACTTCGCAATACAGACCACATGTTCAGTCTCACAATTCGCATTAACTTTAAAATTAAAAACTCTTGTGGTAATTGGATGTATAAACATACTGGTAGTGCTAATACTAGGATGTATAAACATACTGGTAGTGCTAATACTAGAACAAAAGTTACATCTATTGCACGGTTGTGTACCTGTGTAGTTCATAGAAGTGGGATGACATTCATGGCTTGGAAAGCACAAAAGTCTGTGCAGATTCTTTTTATTTCTAAAAAGGAATTGTGGGCGATCCCCAACAATTTCCTTAATAGCTGGGTCCACAGTTAAGATATCCCAGTGTTTGTGAAGAATCTGCTTAGTTTGGTGGACATTTTGCGTAAAGTACAATGATACTTTCTGCTTTTTATTATGACTTACAGATGCTCTCAATCCATCCTCATTATAAAATGCACTGCCTTCTTCGGAGAAAATTGGACAGGACCTACCTGTTCTAAGCCTTTCAGTATGTTGAAAGGCTTCATGGATTTCTTCCATTCTGTATCTCCTATTTATTAGTCTATTACGCAATTCATCTAATTCAGTCATATAATTGATCTGTATAGGATACAACCTCGAAGCACATATAGCTTGCCCTTTTACTATATTGGTAAAAATATGACTAGGGTGCATACTATCCCTGTGCAAAAGGGTATTTTTAAAGCATGCTTTCCTATGCACGCCTGTATTGAGTTTGCCATTTCTTAAACGTTGGATAGAAACATCCAAGAATGTTATGCTTTCAGGAGAGACTGCCATAGTAAATTTTAAAAAAGATGATAGTAAATTAACTTGCTGAAAAAATATATCTAATTCTACTGCATTACCAGCCCAGAGAAAAAACAAGTCATCAACAAAACGTCTGTAAAAGAAGACATGTTTTTTATACAGATCCATTTGGAATAGTTTATGTTCTTCCCAATGAGCCATCACTAGGTTGGCGTAGCTATTGGCACATGGTGTGCCCATAGCCACGCCATCCCTTTGTAAAAATAGGTTCTGGTTGAACACAAACAAATTGTTTTCCAATACTACCTCTAGTAGAAGACAAACGAAGTCTATCCTGCTTGGTAGCATATCTGTGTGCTCCATCAAATAATGTTGTATGCTCGCAATACCTACTAAGTTGGGAATGTTAGTAAAGAGGGACTTGACATCCATGGTCACCATTAAAAAAGGGTAATTATCTGGTAGTATCCTTATTCCCTCATATAGGTCCAAGAGAAATTGCTTGGAATCTCTCAGAATAAATAGATTTATATCTACAACTGGTTGTAACGTTTTCTCTATTAAAATAGATAAGGGTTCTGTGACCCACCCTCGTCCCGAAACTATCGGTCTCATTGGTGGGTTTAATGGATCCTTATGTACTTTTGGTAAACCCTGTACAACAGGAATGGTTGGGTTCTCCACAAATAGAAAATTATAGAGTTCATCTGTTACTAGACCTATTTTAAGTAAGTCTTCTAGACTATTATATACTTGCGCTATATGTATTCCAACGTCTGGAAGAGTAATAGAGACATAAAAGTTATCACCTAACATTTCTTCCATATTCATATTGTAACTGGTCTTATCTAGGACTACAATTGGGCCTCCCTTGTCGGCTGGTCTAACTGAAATATTTCTATCATTTTTCAAATTGTTCAATGCCTTTCTTTGTCTAAACGTCAAGTTATCCCTATTCCTTTTCTCAGTGGCTCCATCGGCCATTGTGTATAAATCTTTTTTTTTTTTTCCACAATTTTGCTGTAAGCATCCAACAATGGATGCAACATAGGTACTAGGTTTTCGATATACTGGCTTCTGAGTCTCAGTAGAGGCATCATTGAAAAGCAATTTTAATTGTATATTCCTCACAAATAATTTAATATCTAAGACAGTGTCTACTATGTCACTTTTCTTGGAAGGTATGAAAGACAAACCCTTATTTAAGACTTCAGTTTCATACCTCATTAAAGGTCTATGTGAGAGATTCCAAACTAAGTCATTCTTTCCCACATCATCTTCAGTGTGGGTTCCCTCATTTCCCCCCCTGCAGCTTTCCTTTTCTGCCTCCCCCTGCTCATGGAGCGACTTCTGCCCCTGTTGTAAGTGCCTGAAATGGGGAAAGGGCTGCATGTCTCGTTTGAATTAAACCCATTGGTCATTAAATGTGTTTTTCTGCGAAACACTAAATCATTTGTTGTCAAAATGCCAGTATTAACATGATTTGGACTGTTACTAATAGTAGCAGAATCAGTTGACTGCTGTTCTTGTCTAGTAAAAACATTGCTATGATGTATAACAGGTTGTATATCATTATTGCTATTTCTAACATTAATTCCAGAAGTAACATCATTATTATGTATTAGTTGCACATCACCCACAGTATGATCATGTTCTGAACTTAGTCCCCTCAGAAAAATGCCATCACTGGGGACACTAACTTCAGGAATGGCGGCATTAAAAGAAGCAGTTAACACATCACTGTTGGCTTTCTCAGAAACTTTGTTATTAGTAAAAATGTTCCGATTAACTTGTGTGACATTCTGTCTATTGGAACTACCATTGCTGTTCCTGGGCCAAGTAAAGACTTGGCCGTGTAAAAAATCGTAGGTGTCCCTAGACAGTTTATGCTTCTTTTGCTCCAATAGTCTTTTCTCAAATAAACAAACACTGTCCACCAATCGATCAAACATCAGCTCTATCACACAGTTTTTAAATAGAGCATATAAATCATTCTGTTTTCCTTTAATCAAGTTCTGTAGGGAAAGCTCTTCAGGTAGAAAAAAGTCATTAAGCAAAGTCATATATTTAATGCTCACCTCGATGTTAAGTTGTTGCCACCGGTACAATAGATCTGGATAGGTATTCCCCATTGTTGGCATCTTTAGGATCCTCAGTCCTCGAGGTATAATCTTCTTTTTAATGCAGGCTTCAAAATGAAAGCGCTGCATTTGCAGACGTTTTAATTTCAGTAAATCTGACTCCAAGGATGAGAAAGCTGCATTAAGATTTTCAAAATCATTGCTGCTTAGCATCTCATTGCTACTAGCAGCTGCAAATTCGAAATGGAGCAACGGATTGACGTCAGTTGCAACACAACTTTGTAGTCGTGAACATACCAAATTACTTTTCTCTTTTTTCTTAGGATTATAAGGTAATTCTAGACTGTCACTTGTCTCGGCCATTGTTATGCAGTGGTAACAAAGAAAACGATAAATGTAAAAAGTAAACAGCAATACCACTGGCACACAAATGAACTTGAGCAAAAGAACGAATAAAGTCAGCATAAAATCAATAAAACATCAGCTCAAGTTCAAACCAGGCACAATATTGACTTACAAGTTCACTCGCTGGATCGCTGGTAGGCAATGCTAGTGTGTAAAAGAAGCAGCCAAAGTTATAAATCCAAAGCGAAGTTCCACATTGAGTAAGATGTTTAAAGTCTTTGCAGACCAAAGAACAGTTTATAAATGTAAAATGCTGACAGTCTCTTCAAGCAAACTGGAAACAGACTTGGAAGTTAGAAGCTTTCAATAATTCCAAAACCTTTATTCAAGTATAAAAGAGGTAAGCGCTTTCGCCAAGCGGCTTTTTCAAACCATCAAAACCATTGCATTGAACTGACACACCTTATATACAGAGCTCTTAATTAATGGGTGTTCCTTACAGAGTCAAACACTTAAAGATGTATGCCACATAAAATCAAAGCAACATCAACTAAGAATACAAATGAATATTTACACATAAATATATAAAAAACTTACATATAATAATAACTATTTATATATATATATATATATATATAACAACTTACATAGCATAGCAGCATACAACTGTGCAATAGTTAAAGATAAAATAAATATAAAATAAAAAGCTAAAATAAAAATGCATGAATTAAACGTTAAACCTTCTACTTTTAAGTGCTGGTTTGAGGGGGATCCTGTCATTAAGTCCAGGATAGACATGCGCTTGTAATCTAATAATCCACCCAGTTTCCATTTGTTCAGTGTAATTTTTGATGTCCCCACCTCTAATATTGGGTACATTAGTATGTATGACAAAAAACTTAAATGCATGTGTAATATCATTCTCTAAAACATGTTTCGATAGAGCATTAATTGTGGATCTACTCAAGTCTTTCTAATTGCTGCAGGTGTCGGGTAAGGTACATCCCAAAAGGGGCATTGTATTCTATGATGGGCCTGATGAGGGATGAATAAAGGGGCACAATTACCTCTCTTGATCTAGATGTGAAACCCTTCGTGATGAGGTGGGCTATGTAGAAGGTCTTTCTAACCACTTTGGCAATGTGGTTTTCAAAGGAGAGATTGCTATCAACTTGGGTCCCCAGGTCCCTAATAACTTTCTCTGTACTTAATGGGTTTCTGCCTATGTGGTAATTTGTGGGCACATTGTTTTTGCCAAAGGGTATGACCATACATTTTTTGGCATTTAGCTTTAAACCATGGCGCTGGCACCAGTTATCTGTCTCTGTGAGACCTTTTTGAAGGATGTTTGTGTCAGCTGGAGGGTTGATTATGGCGCCCAGTTTGCAGTCGTCTGCGAACTTGGTGAGCCATAGTCCTCCCACGTTTGCCTGTACCTCGGAAAAGTATATACCGAACAAGAGTGGTCCCAGGACAGAACCCTGTGGGACGCCACTTGTGACCGGTTTCGAGTCTGACATGGCTCCAGCAACGCTCACTCTGTGGGTTCTGTCTTTGAGCCAGTTTGCGACCCATCTTGTGACATAGGGGTTTATATTTAAGCTGGATAGCTTATCTATGATGCCCAAGTGGGGTACTGTGTCAAATGCCTTTGCAAGGTCCAGATAGGCTGTGTGGACTACCTTCCCTTCATCTATGGCTTTGGTGACTGTTTCGAAGAAGTCAACCAGGTTCAAAAGGCAGGATCTGCCCTTGACAAAGCCGAACTGGGTAGGATCTAGTGTCTGTAGGTCCCCAATGTCTTTGTTTATGAGCTCCATGATGATCCTCTCCATAGCCTTGCAGACTAAGCTAGTCAGGCTTATGGGGCGATAGTTTCCAGGGTCCATAGAGGCTCCACCTTTGTGGAGTGGGACCACTGTTGCTGTACGCCATTCTGTGGGCACATATCCTGTAGTGAGGCTGAGACTGTATAGCTGTTTTATTTGAGGGATTAGTTCCTCTTGGAGTTCATGTAGGACGCAACCTGGGACGCCATCTGGTCCCATGGAAGCAGTGTTTTTTGCTTTGGAGAGGGCAGCCTTCACCTGAGCATCAGAGATGTTTGGGAGGCAGCCCTCTGCCGGGATAGATACTTGCCCTTTTGGGGGGGAGGGGGTGGAGAAGTTTGCACTGAACCTGTCTGCCAGGATATTGGCGATGTCTGTGGGTTCAGTGTAATTTTTGTCGTTTAGAATCAACTCAGAACAAGTCTGGGAGTTGCATTCCAGGTTTCTAACATAACTGAAAAAAGCCTTAATGATCGTATTTGGTGTCCTGTGCAATTTTTCTCTCGAAGCTGGCCTTGGAGGATTTTATGAGGGATCGTAATTTTTTGCTAGTACTGATCAGAGATGCCTTCCCTATTAGGGATTTTGCTCTATCATGTAGTAGCTTCCTCCTTCTGTTGTACAGTTTATTTATGGCAGGGGTCCACCAGACTGGACGCCTGCCTTTGGATGATTGGGTCTTGGTTTTGTTTGGGATAGCATGATCCATGCATTCCTGGAGATGTCCGTAGAATGCGTTTATATAGGATTCTGCAGTTTGAGCCATAGTTTCCACTGGCCCTGGGGCCTTGAAGGATTCCACTTCGGTTTTGAGAAGTTCGCTTTTGAGAAGTTTTTCACTGTGGTTTTTTGGGCTGGGGGTGGGGTCGGGATGTGGACATCCAATGAAATTAATTTATGGTCTGATCTTACCAATGAGGGATATACTTCTGGTGTGGAGCATAGAGTCCCCATGTTGGTAATGATCAGGTCTAGTATGTTGTCCCCTCTTGTGGGAGTGGTGACTAGTTGTTCCATAGCATTTGAGTTTATAATTTCCAGGAACCTTTGGGCTAAGGTGCTGGGGCTTGAGTAGTGCTCCCAGTCTACGTTTGGGTAGTTGAAGTCGCCCAATATAATGGTGTTCGGACAGATCTTCATGTTCTCCAATGTTTTCAGGAAAGCCGAGTGGGATTCCTGAATTTGAGAGGGTGGTCTGTAGGATGCTATAAACTGAAAAGCAGTCTTGCCCACTGTTACTTGCACATGGATGGTCTCCGATACTTCGTGCAATGCCACTAACCTGGAGGTGTGGATATCCTTGATAAATATGTAAACTCCCCCTCCTTTTGTGGTTCGGTCCGGGTTTTGGGGCCGAAAAGCATGATATGAAGTATAGCCTGGTAGTGCTGGGGTGCTCTCTGGAGCCTTGAACCAGGTTTCTGTCACTGCACAGATATCGATGTTCTCTTCGAGTGCGTGCATCTTGAGGTTAAGACTTCTGGCATTTAGCAGCATTACCCTTAGTTTCTTGTTCCTTGTGCTGTCTATGGGGGTGGGTTTGACTTTTGAGCCTTGCCTAAAAAAGGCACTACGGGGGTGGCAAGAGCCTTTGCCAATATCCAAAAGCCCAGTGGTGACAGGTGCAAGCCGTCCCTAGCGAAGCAACGTGGCTTGTCGAGCATGTCATCCCAGGCTGACAGACACTGGATCCCCTTTGAATGACACCAAAATTTTAGCCAATTGTTAAAATCGATCATTTTGTCTTTGTACTGTGGCATCATTCTAGGTGAGGGTAAGATGCTGCTCAAGGCCAGGGTCATACCAGCCTGGGCTACATGATCAGAGAGCTCCTCTAGGTCTCTTTTCATGTAGTCCAGGGAGGTACGTCTCAGGTCATTCACACCAGCATGTACAATGACAGAGTCATATTTGTATTTGCTTTGGAGTGACCTGAGTGCTTGCGTTATGTGGCGGATCCTAGCACCCGACAGGCAGCTCACAGTGACCTTCCCTTTATTCAGCCTGGTGAGCGGGACGTCAGTGTGTCTGACAATAGAGTCACCTATTACAAGAGTATCAGGTGTGTTATTCAGCCTTAAGGGCTGTGGCTGCTTGGCACACTGACTTTGTGGGCTATGTGTTGTGCGTGTTTTGTTTTGAGGTAGCATTTGCTTGGAGGTCTCTGTTGCTTACGTAGATTTTTATTTAGAGCCTCCGAGTATGTTTTTGTGTATTTATGTGTTTGGTTCGCTGATGTGGTGGGACTATGTGATACTGGAATTGTGTTGTGTGAGGTTATCTTCTCCTCCTGACTGGTTACACCAGTTTTGAGATGAGAGAGCTCAGCCTCCAGTTTGGTAAATAGTTGCATCTCTCACATATATTTGAACCTGTTTGGAGGAGGAGAGGGTTGTCCGTGTACATGAGACAGTTGTAACATTGCCTCAAAATTCCCAGATTCACCAGCTGGACTGGAGGGGAAACCACTGACTGACCTTTGGACATGCTAGAGTAATATAGGGAAACTGAATTTAAGACGGACCAATAGAGGACAGGGTAATCGTAGAGAGTATAAGAGTAAGTAGTGCTTATGGTTTAATGGTGCTAACTTGTAGGATTACTTAATTGGACCAGTGAAGGGCCTTAGAATGAGAATATGGTGTTTAAATTGAGAGATAGAGCAGTTCTAAGGGAAAAAGTGAAGAGCAGACTTTGTGGAGCCAGGAATAGTTTAAACCCAATTAGGTGGCGCTGCCCGCTGTTGCGCTATGCACAAAAACGCACAAAAGAAGGTTTTAAGAGAGGAAGATGAAGGAGTTTTGGAATTGACCCACAATGGCCAATAAAACTACAGTTTCAAGTCAGTAACCACTCCCACAGGGGCAGGCAGGCTGCTCAATGTTTTTCACTGCCACTGATCAACAGAGACACTTCCCTTTAGCCCAAGCAAAAAATGGCCTCACAGAAACTTACAAACAGTTCAAGAACAGCAAGCCTGTAACTGAACTTTTTTAAATCTCAGAAAAGTGGGAAAAAAGCAAGATTTTTTTGTTTTTTCAGAGATAGCAGAGGTTCACAAGTATCAACAAGTTATAACAGTGCAGTAAATGACCCCACACAAGAGTGCTAGGCCAAAGACAGATAAAATGCAAGTTTTGAGAAAAACACGATTTTAAAAATAAGTGCAAACAGGAAATTCAGTAAACAGCTCTAGGTTGTGCTCTAAATACAGTTACTAATGCAGAAATCAAGTTTAACAAGCCAGAAAATGCTCAAAATAGGTGGCTATGCAGAAAAACTTAGCAAATAAACAGAGGAAAAATACTTAACATCTCAAAAGTGGCTCCTTTCTTCTCTCAGCGTTTTCTCCTCTTGGTGGGTGCTTCACCAACAGCCAACAAGCCTCACGAGCATATTTGAGATATCAGTAATTATAAAGAAACTAATGCCTTAGCAAAACACAAAGAGACAGATTGCACACAGTTTCAAGTTCCTTGTGATTGAAGTGGTTCATATAGGGATAAGAGGAGGCGATATAGAGAATCTAACAAGAGTACTGAACAGAAATGGATTCAGTCACTTCATGCAGAGAAATACCCTGGTCTGAACGGTGTTGCATCCTTAAAACCTTTCCTTAAATCTTGTCGACTTAAACACTGAAATTGGCAGTTTTTTTACATGTCTGTCTCTCAGATGTATGTTCATTCCATTTATTTAGTGTTGACAGATTTGCAATTCTACTTGCTATAATATGAAGTTTTTCATAGAGATATTTATATAGTAAGATACTTGTATAGATACATAGAGATATATATGCATTTTTATCTGTATTTGCACTATTTTTTACTGAGATACATATATATATATATATATATATATATATATATATATATATATATACATACATTATTAAATATATATATATATATATATATATTTAACAGACTGTACTTAAAAAAAAAAATATTCATATTATACACTATACATTATATAGTATATTGATTTTAATAATGTTTCATAGCTTTAGACAGAAATATGTATTTTTAAAGTTTAACTTTTTATTGTTCTTACTTATGGCACACAATTAATTTCAATTAATGTACGTCAGCTGATGCTCTACACTTGCTATATTATGGGTCTGTTTGATAGTCATCTTGTCTGATGAAGCAACCAGAGTGGTTGTGAAAGCGCTTACGTCTATGTGTGTTTCTTGTTTTTTAAAAAAAAACTTTTGGTGTGTAAGTTCTGGTGCAGCAGTTTTTTTCTATTGTCTCCATTTTCTGCACCCTCAAGCCATTCTTTTCAGTATCTATATTTTAAAGCACTTTTATTTAAAAGTGTAAACTAAGTACATGTATGAAGATGATTTTCAATTGTAGAATTATTTCCATCTTTAGAAACAAACAATGTTGAGACTTTCATCTCAGTCCTTATTTTAAGCTTCAAATTACAGTTTGGCTTTCATATTTTATTTAATTTAGACCAGTAAAAACATAAGTGATTTCTTTGTCAGTCTGACTTTACTTGCCTTCGTATTATTTGAGTATCTAGGTCTGAGCATTCTGTTTACTTATTTTGCTACTGTATATAGCCAAGCACGTATTGAATTCTCAGTGTAAATTACATGATCATGCCGGATATTCAGCATTTTTATATATTAGCCGGCAACTTACTTTTCTTATCATCATCTGTTAAATTATACCCTATCACTTCACATGATGCATCAGAGGGAAAAAAAAAAAAAAAAAGTTAAACCACTCAGTTTACGATCTGGATGTTTAAAAAAAGGATACCCTCTTGGGACCTGCAAAACTCTTTTGCTTTAGTTAAGTTTCAAGCGACTGCAAAGCACACATGAAGATGTGTGCTCGTAGCATAGCAGAACGCTCCACACCCAAAGATGCCATGGCATTTTCTTTTTTGCAAAAAGATCAGATATAATTGATTTAGTGATAAGACAATGCTCCAGAATGCCTACTGCGGGTCAGTGCTTAAGTTTAAATAATTATCATAAATAATAATTACTTCAGTCCTCTCAAAGTCTCACAGGTGCTGAAGCACCGAACACACAGAAGAATACAGCCTATTGCAGAATACACACATGCACTCTATACAGCTGTGGGTAACTTAAAAAAAAAGACAGCCAGTTAGCCCAACAGCATAGCATGTCTTTGGAAAGTGGCAGGAAACCACAACATCTGGCAAAACCCGACAGATAATGGAAGGACATGCAGACTACAGAAAAAGCACCAGCTGAAAACCAAACGATAAAACCAACAGTTATAAAGGCTCAACACTAGCCAGTGCCACACTGCAACTCCTTCACCAAGCCTTCGCATAAAGAAAAAACATTTCTAGCTAATCTCTCCACTACTATTAAAACATGGATAATGTGACTTTGCTGATTCAAATGGTTTCTAGAACCAAACGAAATGCGTATCATGTATGTGACACGGGAGTCTGATTTGTAAAATGCTGACATAACAGTACACAGTTTTAATCTGAATAAGATAAACATTGACTACGGAAGACAAAACTCATTTCAGTCACTCATTCAATTAAATGGAATCTCCCCTCCCATGGCTTATATACCCAAAGTCAAAGTGAGAACTGTCTCACTACAAATCACTTATGAGCCACTTAAAGAAAAATGTGATACTTTAATCTTGCAGTGCTTAAATTAAATGTCAGAAATCCCAGACCAATACAACTAGAAGACGGACCATAATAGCAGAGAAACAATTATTTTTAAAATGTCACAATTGAAAACGTTCATTATGGCTGTAGAGGAATAAAAGCTGGGCATTTACGTGTTACTACTGAATTATTTCTCTATAATAGGCAGCTAGCAATGCCTCTCAGTCATAACTGTGACAATAGCCCGAAACATGCAATGGTGTTTAATGTCTTCACTTTTGGGTGTACAGTTAATGCAACTGGCAGTTACTCTTTTTCCAAACCTCTCAATTGTCTGTTGTATTTTTATACCATCTCTTGGTTTAAACGAAATGCAGTCATTTATAAATCCCATATCATAGCACAAATCATCTAAGTTGATCAACATTTAATCTAAATTTCCCCAACTCTGTTTTAGGATGATAGAAAGCTGCATTAGGTACTACACACTCATATGAAAAACAATAGTGTGACACGAAAGGCAAGGCCAAAGTAAATGAGAAGTGTGTAGTGGCAATTGCATGACAGCACTACACCCATCCTTAAAATTAACAGTGGAATACACAACTTGGATCCAGGGTGAGAGACTTTTTCCACATTGTAGATAATTTTTCAGACATATGGACCGTGAGTTAAAGAAGGGTAGAGAAAACAGAGAAGCAAACTGGAAGAAAAATCAATAACAATGAAACATATGAGCACACACCTCTTCTCATACAGCAACCAGCATGTGCCACTACACCTTGCTCAGTATAGACAAGGACATAGAATGGCCTGTGGTCGTGATGTGTAGAGCCAGAGAGTAATGAAAATATGCCTTCAGCTAAAAATACCATCAGTTTCTTCTTTAGCTGCGATCAACACTAACACAACTTCCCAGGAGTAGCAATTGCCTCCCTGACAATCATTGCCTTTGTGATGAGGAATTCAAAAGAAGTTATGTAGAACATTACGTGAGAGTAGTAAGTTACCAATCTTCAACAAGACTTTTCAGTAACTTACAAAAACATAGCTGGCCAAAGTTAAGGCAGTAGAAAGACGGTAACTACTGACTTCCTGTCACTCTCCTTGGGTCCAAGTTTATGATTTATGGTACTCATGGAAATCGCACTGCTCAGCTACTAAGCCTGAAGCTGGACTTTTTTTTTTTTTAACCTACTAACAACTTCTCAGCATTCTACAATGCTGTTCATGACAGTCTACCCGAAACATTTACATGGTTCAAACACTTAAGATATATATGTGGGTCAAATAACTGGCTCTATGATTATGGCTGTTATGTTGGATAAGTGGCCAAGACTGTGGCAGTTACAGCAGCAGCAAAATGGAAAATGCAATTTTGTGATAGACACTTTTTTTCATGTTTTCATTTTGATAACTGTTAAAAATAAAATATTTGGTTTATCTTACTTACTCACTATATTACAGAATGTGCTGAGGCAGCAAATTAAAGTAGAAGACAGCCTTTCCCTCCACAGAATGATCCAGGAATCCAATAGCAGCCCTTCATTTGAAAGTGTACAAGCGACATAATTTAAAGAATGCTTAAACACCAGAAAGACACCTCGAAGTGTCTACTATGAAGCATGAAAAAGAAAAAGCCGTGAATATTAACCCTTGCCAATAACGTTTCAGATAGATAATTTATAGATATGCTTACATTTATGGCACAAGCTACATACAATATGTCTTCTGCAGGTGTTAGGCTAAGCTCTTCCATACCATTTCCTTACCAATGAAGGAAAGTGACACATTAAAATCTTCTTACCTGAAGGACACAAAGAGATGTACATCTATTTGCAGGTAAAAGCAAATTAAAATGAAAAATCTCCAAAGCAATTAAATTTGGGGGAAGTGTTACCTCAAAAGGACAGTATTAGCTAGCCAAAGCCTGGAAATCAACATGGCTAAATATGGTCCATAATAAAAGCATCATGTTAAATACATGCAGATTTACAGTCATTTTCTGAAGTCCACATTTCCTTATCCTAAGCAGGATCAAAAGAGCAATGGACCAGGTTCATTTGGGTGTTATTCTATTTTCTACTGACTCACAAATGTTACAACATTGGTTAGTCCAAGTTAACAGTTACAGCAAGGACAACTGTCTCAAATTAAATTTAAAAAATAAAAATGCAGTACAGTTCATTTTGCTACACAAATATACAGACAATACCATACAAGTCACACATTCCTCAAATATAACCATTTTTAAGAATTTTTGATAATTCAATGCTCGTCTCCACAGCAGTTTGGTGAGATTTCTGTCTGGCTCCTCTAATTTCAAAAGTTCTCTCTCATACAGAGAAGAAAGTCTAAATTCCCCTATGCTCCCACCTCAGACTCCTCAATGAATATAACTGACCTTTTGGTATGCATTTCTCACTCAACATGAAAGCCCACAGAAATTCATATATAAAAATCAGTGACCTCAAGACACTCTGTTATGCAAACAGACTGGTTGTCTTCTCTCTACCCTTGCCTCTTATAGATTCCTTCATGGGGAATCTGCGTCTAACTCCTTCCAGCCATGAAAGATTTGAACATCCTTGAATTTATATTTCTTCTCAGAGCACATACTTCTTCAAATACCTAGTTAAAGGAACCAAACCTTCATCTACATACACCAGCATATCCCCTATTTCTAGAATAAACTTTCATTCCATTTCAAGTAGAGTAACAACCTTGCCACCTTCACATTAAACCTAGACAATTAGCTGGACAGTCTCAAATTCTCCCTAATCTATTCTGCCCTCCATGAGAATGCCGGAAACTTTATTTACTAGGCTTGAAATGTCTGCAGACAGCCCAGTACTTAATGATACTATCCAGGAAAGAAAAAGTATAAGGCAAGAAAACAGTCCAGAAAGGGGCATGAGTTGGTTGCAGTACACCTGTTCAACTTTAAGCAAAATTGGCGATACCCAGGGATCTCTCGTTGTAAACAGGACCAGGGAAGACAGTAAATGCACATCCATTTCATCCTTATAAAAACGGATCGTGTTACGCACAAATCCTAGCGGAGGACAGTCACTGCAGTGCTCCAAAAGCATAGCTGGTTGTCTTATGAGGACTGAAAATAAAAGTTGACTAACAAAACACTACAACTAAACTATCTTTGTGAGCTACAACTAATAGATACAACCGAGATATTCCTCATATCAACTATAAGACAGAAATTGCTAACAGGAACCATTGAGAACATGGAAGCAAACAGCAATGAAAGCAAAGGCATACTAACAACGGTTAGTCCTATTATGAAGAAATCACTCCTGCTTTTATCACTAGCCACAAAGCAGAAATGCTCCTATACCTGCAAGAGGATACATTATTGGATATACTGTCAAAGACTGTGACCTAGTATTTATTTCTTTACTTTTCTTTGTTGGTGGCACACAGTTACATAAGGGACACAAGATGACAATCTCCACAAAAATACTCAGGATATAAACACGTTACTAACAAACAGTGTAAATACACGTATCCGTATACAATAATGCAATTATGATACAAGGTAAATACAATATAAAACAAAAACATTTACCAATACCAATGATGGCTTACAGTGGGCACAAAAATGCAGCAATACTGAATGGAGTGGTTTTCTCAATAAAATGAAAAATTACGTGGTGGTTGGCAAATGAAAAAATACAGTAATCTTTCAGTGCATTCAAAGGGCTGTACGTTACTGAAGGTTTTTGTGTGGTCATAATTTGGCCTACATATGGTACAAAGTGTGCTGTGTAGTACAAGCCAGGCATTTAATGCATCATTTTCCTGACACTGACTAAATCAGTAGTAGTGCACAGCAGTCCCATTGCAAGCCAATATTCGCCACTTGTAAATATTCGCTATCTGTAGATACCATAAATTCATCAGTTATTATTGCATAAACTCACAAACTGTCACATTTTAAATCAATCTAAACAATGGAAACTTTAGTCTGCTCATTTTATTACTATATATAGCCATTGCATACTCCTGCTTATTACTTGGTTAGGTACTTTTCCTACATTTCATTTAATCTTCTTGACAAATAACGGAGATTCCTGCTTTTACTGGGAATGAATAAATGATCACATGTCCAGCTGTTTCCTTCATCTTAACATTATCTTATACCTCACTAACATTAGTAAATTACAAAATTAAGGAAAGGTAAAATATCATTAGTAAAGCTTTTCAAAAAGATGTCCCCAAACTACTGACTGTCCCCAGGTATTTTGGTAGCTGTATATAAAGGGCCGCATTACCAGCATGACTTGATGTAGTCTACTGGAATTTGCAAAGAATTATACCTGGAAAATTCACCATAAAGCTTCTTTAGAATATATAATCAACAGCTGTATATTGATTTTAATGACAAAATAACATTAAAGGAAAACTCCACCTTAGAGCTACAAAAATCTATTTTTTCACTCCGTCTCTGTTTTCGGAGTTATTTTAAAACCTCAAATTCACCCTGAATGCTTCTTCTAGAATAATATGTTTTCTGCAAAATGTCGGTCAGTGAGGCTTGATACATCAATGTGATCTTATTTTTTTTCAAGCCTCTTTCCCAAAATCCATTTTCAAGTCGGTTTTATGGAAGTCATGCTAAACATACGGAAGTAGTGGTGTATTCCCATGCCATTGACATATAATGGGATTAGTGTCAGTCATTGTCATCTTGCATACTGTCTGTAACAAGACTGCATCTTTTATTTCTTGAATGGTCCTTGTATGTGTGTTAGAGCTTGTATTACAGTATACTAAAGAATTATATAGCTGCAGCCAAAACAGTTGCTAAACTGCAGGCCTGTAGTATTTTTTTGTAGTCCAAGATGAATTGACAGCCCCTCCCCCTACACTTTGATAAATGTGTTGATCCATTACAAGACAAAAATATTTTATGACTTTTCTCTAACTGTCACAGACATCTTTAAATACTACATTCAAGTCATCTTAAAATATAAAATAGTATGAACAACAAACATTTAAAGTTTAAAGCTTAGCATTTCAATACTGGGATGCTGCTTACGTAAACTTGTCAAGAGTTGACAGCTGCCTGATCCAATTGCTCTGTTTTGCAATGAAAGGCATGACTACATTAAAAGCTGCCGTTAATCATTTAAGTTCTCTCTCTCTGCAATAAAGACAATGGAAAACAGTTTTGAACCTCTCTGTCTTGTTTACAGGAGCCTGAGCTCCTAACTACAAATTTCTCTGTGTCTGTGGTATGTCATGCAAGTGCAGACAAATTCCTTTGCAACTTATGAGAGAAGTTAAGCTTTAAAAACAATGGGTGGACTCTCTCTTCCTTTGATACCAAAGTGAGGAAATTAAAGTCTTATAAAGTACAAACAAGTTTCAAGTACCTACATAGTACTGGAATCACACTAGAAAAGCAATCTAATATTCGAGATAAAACTGTAGGTGGAGGTGGAGTTTTCCTTTAATGATGACGTTCACCTCACCTTTACACAGAAACACATTCTTTTTAGGCTTTAAACTACAACATAATGTTTTATGCTTTTGATAGCTTTGACATAACTCTGAAGAAAAACGCTATGATTATTTTAAATTAAATGCTCTGCAAAATGCTGTACTGTTAATCTCTAACAACAATTTTGAACTTAAAAGGAGAACAGCACCCAAAAACTGAAAAAAAAGTCACGCTTTTCAGCAAATCTTGAACTTTTCTGCATTGCTAATGCCTTTATATCAAAGTAAATGGTTACTGTTATTTTCTAATTTATTATACCCAAAGACCATCTGAAGGAGGCTGCCATGGCTAGCATTATTTTGTTTTACAGTCAATGACTTCACCTTCCTTGCATCATATTAGAGGAAAAGAAAGAAATCCTAAAGATGAGGGGATCATTCACTGTTCATACGTGTTTACTAAGCTAACAACCACAAGGGCCTTTTTTTAAGTCTAACCATGCATCCAAAATCTCTGACAAGTTCTGATACCCTTGATAAGTGAAGCAGGAGCTTGGGAGATGGAGCAGTCCAAGGACTGATCCCTGAGGGACTCCATTTGTGACTGGCACCTTTGTAGAGGTGGACTCCCCAATTCTAACTACCTGGGTCCCCTCTGTGAGCCAGTTGGCTATCCACGAGGTAACATACAATTTTGTTCCTAACCTCTTGAGTTTGTCGACAATGCCCGAGTGGGGTATTGTGTCAAATTCCTTGGTCAGGTCAAGGCAGTGTGAACCATTTTGCCCTCATCCATTGCTTTGGTGACCTTCTGAAGAAGTCCACCAGGTTAAGTAGGCATGATCTGCCCTTGACAAAACCAAACTGGGTTGGGTCCAGTGTCTGGAGGTTTACTATATCACTACTGATCATTTCCACGGCTTTACATATAAGACTAGTGAGACTTGTGGGTCTACAGTTTCCAGGGTCTGTAGACAGCCTACCTTTGTGCAGAGGGATGACTGTTGCTGTTTCCATTCATGAGACATGAAGCCTGTTTGGAGGCTATAGTTATATAGCATTCCAGAGGCTCTGATAGGTCATGTTTCATGCCATTCAGTAAGCATCCTGGGATACTGTCTGGGCCCATTGATGCAGTGTTCTTGGCCTTAGAGATACTACTAAGGATCTGTTCCCTTGTGATAGCAGGGGTGTTATATTTGATGGTATTTCCTAAGAAAAGGTTGAGGGGGGGGGTAAAGTTGGAGCTGAATTTGTCGGCCAATAGGTTTGTTATATCAGCTGGCTCATTATAGGTGGCTCCACTTACAATGTGCTCTGCACACAACTGAGGTTGCCGACATGGCCAAAGAATGCCTTTTAGCTGTCCTTGGCCTGGGAGGCCAACTTCACCTCATATTTGTCTTTGGTAGACTTTGTTTGTCCTCTGAGATGTCTGTTTAGTTTAATGAGAGTGTTTTTATCCTGCTGGATGCTGCACCTCAATTTTTGCCATGATTTTCTTCCTTCTGTTATACAGCCTATTGATTTTGTGATTCTACCAGGGTGGCTTGTTTTTTTTTGAGTTAGTTCTGTACTTCATGCTGGTGAGTACAGAAGTGATATTGGATTTTGCCTATGGTGATTTGAACATGGAGCAGCTCAAGTGCATTGTCCTGTTTGACCAGTCTTGAGGTATATTTATTTTTGATGTAAATAGAGACACCTCCACCTTTAGTCCCTGTCTGTGTAGTAACTGGTCTAAATGTGCGAAGGCATTATAACCTTGCACTGTCGGTGCAGTCTCCATGGCACTATGTCCGAGTGACCACACACACATCAGAATTCTCTAGGGCGAAGACAGTATCTAGGGAGTGGAGTTTTTTGTTTGGACTCCTAGCATTGAGCAGTAATACCTTTAGATTTTTTTAGTTTTGATTTATGTCGGAAGTACTTTCAGTTTGGCATTGCCTAAAAACGCACTATGGGGAAGGCAATGTTTTACCAATATTCGAAAGCCTAGGGGGGAGAGGTAAAGACCATCCCTGGCCAAGCTGTGTGGTCTGTCGATCATTTCCTTCCAAGCTGACAAATATTGCACCCCCTTAGAATGCCATCAGAAACTAAGCCAATTATTAAAGTCAATCATCTTTTGTTCGTTTTGTGACATCATCCTTAGAGAAGGTAAAATGCTAGGCTCGTACCGGCCTGAGACATTCCATGAGGTCCATGATGTCTCTCTTCATATAGTCTAGGGAGGTACGTCTCAGGTCATTTACTCACACATACACTATGAACAAGTCACACTAGTACTTGTGGTCCAATGACCTGAGCGCATATGTAATGTGGTGGATCCTAGACCCACATAAGCAACTGGCCGGGAATTTCTCCTTACTCAGTCTGGTGAGAGGGACATAAGTATCTCACAATGGAGTCTCCAATGACCAGAATGTTGGATTGTGTGGTGGCTTGCCTTATGGGCTTAGAGGTAGAGGCTCCATGAGATGTGGCTCTATGTGTTGATATGAGTGCTGTTTTGAAAGAGTGCATTTAGGGCTGGTGAGGGTACTTGTTATGTGTACTTCATCTAGGAGGCCTTTGTGGTTCAGGAAGATTACATTTAAGTGCCTCATCATATGTAGGTGTATATGTCTGCGTTGAATTGTGTGCAATGGGTGTAGCATGTATACTACTGACAACCTTACTGACATCAGGAATACTTTTATGTGAGAGCTTTGCTTTCAGTGACATTGTGTTAATACACATCTCGCATACCATATCAGTTTGAGAATTAACTGGTTGTTAGTAAACATGAGGCAATTTCTACATTGCCTCAGGATGCCCATATTCACCAAGCTGGTAACAGAGTTAGTGGGGAAGTTCATATCCATGGCAAGACCTTTTTTTATTGATTAGATAGCTGGAGTGAGAATATAAAGCAATGTCAGGAGTATCCACTTTACAACTGTGGGGAAAGTGCTTGGCATTGCAAACCAGTTCTTTTATGTGGAACTAGGTAATGGAGAAATGTCAATTGTGCTTTTACAGGAAAAAAAGTCACTCAAGGTGTCCGAGTATGCACAGGATATGGCGAACACTTGAGGGGAAACTTATACGTAGACCCTGGAAATTAAAGGATGAAGTATTTAGGCAGACATTCTGTAGTTTTCTCTCGCAACCGTTCACAACACTGCTGTGACTGCTTACTTTTCACTGTCAGCATCAATCCACATTTTTAATTACTTTGCTTCCTTTAATTTTCATTAGTGGCTATCTCTGTTGCAGCATTTAAGGAATGTTTGAATGACAGGCTTGAAAATGCAGTAGAATTGATTGTTCTTTTCAAAGTAACAACTGTAGTTCAGTGTTCACGTGTGACATATCTGAGCCCTGTGACTAATAGGTGTTACTTGGGCTGAGGTGGTTTGTGTTGCATTCATAGGTTTTAAACATTGTAGCTAGAATTAGTGTCTTTAATGTTAATCTTTTTCCCCCAACTCCAAAAGAATCATGCACTTTTGCAAAAATTAAAGTGCAGAAAAAAATGCAAAATCATATAGTGACAGAAAGTAAGAAGAGTTAGATTAACAGATTTGCTTTCTTTCTGTGGCACTGAGTTTTATCATAGGGAAAGACATTTGCATCTGAAAACTAAGCTTGACAGCCCCGCCTTTGATCAGACTCCTGGCTACACTATTTATCAGAGGTATAATGCTGGCAATCACATAAGGCACATTTAAAATTGCTTTCTTAATGGCTCTATTGCTGGAATAAGTGACCAACAATTACTGTGCCACTCTTAGTAGTTGTTGTGATGTAATAGATGACACAGATACAGGAAATAAAGGCAAACAATCATTAAATTATGTTTTTTTTTCCTAAATGTGAAGTGTTCAGTCTTGGATTACAGAAAGGAAAAACACTTTTTGGAAAGAAACTCTTTACTTTTGGCTGGAGTTCTCATTTAATTTGATCCCACCTACAAGCAAAAGTTTCTTATAAAATGTTCAAAATGAAACAATTGGATATTCAATTATACAAAGGCAAAACTAACAAAATCAGACAAAGGCAAAATGAACAAAATCAGAGCACCAAACACAAGGTGGAAACATACATCCTAAACATGTGGATGCCCACCTGCACTTGCCAAAGTGTATTTTTGTCCCAGTATAAAAATGACAGAAATTTTATTTTATTTTTTTTTCTGAATTAATCAACAAAAAACAGATGTACACACTTACTGTGAAAGTGTTGACAAAAAGCTTAACTACACAGTCCTCACTAAGAAATGGTAGCCACACTTAAAAGTTAATGTTCATCCCATAACGTAGTTAGTCATTTTGTTTTCCAAAATTTTACTGAATTTTCATAACATAAAAATTGCATACAAAGAAAAGTAGAAAACAGGATGTTAACATAAAGGCACCATAAACATTTAGCATAGATATTCAATGGTTTTATCAAAGATTTTAATCCATTCTAACAGCCAAAATCAGACCTTAGCTCAACAGGTGTATTTGCATGTTTATACAAAGTGGTGGCAAGTTTATAATCATTTTTAAACAAAGGGGACATTTTTCCCTCCATTTTCTGGTTGTAGCTTTCCTGAATAGCCAGAAAACTCCCAAAACATTGATAAATGATCTTTAATAGTATCAGGTATAACTGCATGCAAGTCATATTTTATTTCAGCTTGACATTTAACCAGGTTGATCTGACTAAGCCCAAGTCCATTTTCAGTGGAGGACCAGGGAGAAATGCTCCATAGCAGACATACTGACATACAGAAATTTTAATTATACAAACATTACACAGCTGAGAATAAATCACAAGTACAGTAAGCACATTTTGAATACACTTTGTTAGAATTAAAAATAAATCTGAAAATCTTAATATATACAATTTGTTAGGGGTAAAATTCAGAATCATACATGGCTCCCAGCAATATAGTGAGAACCAGTTATGATAAAGAAAGGGAAGGTCAGGAAATATAAGCACAGTAAGACAAAAAGAGGGAGATGTAGGGCAATTAGAACCACTAATTTGTAGTAGAATGGGCTGGATACTGACAGAGGGAAAGGTAACCATAGTAAGAGATAATGTAGGAGTAGTAGTAATTGAGGAAACCAGGAGATGGGGGGGGGGGGGGATTTAGAATAAATCAAAGGTAGTAAGAGAGAGAACAGAAGAAAAAAGTGGGGAAGGTATGTGGGGCCCTGGCAGGACCAAATCCAGGAATTAAACAGTGTCTTTTAGTGTTTTTTTGGCTCTGATGCTTAGAAGAATTTTATTCCAGGCAAAAGCAATTGAGTAACTGTATAAAAGTCGGCCAATAGTTTTATTAGGCTTATAGACTTCCAAAAGAAGTTGGTCTGAGCTTCTAAGAGTGCATTTATTTATTGCATTTTTTTACCGGGAAGTCTAGTGGGCCTAAAAGAGCCCATTTTCAGTGGAGGCCCGGGGAGAAAAGCTCCAACAAGAACATAGATACAGAAAAAATATAAACATTAATTGGTGCAGAAAATTACAGATAGTAAATACAGTAACATATACAGAATATATACATAAAAGCAGAAATCTAGTTTGACTACAGTAATATATACAGAAAACATACATTAAAGCAGAATTCAATGAATTCAATCAGAGAGTATTAATCAGTATTATTGAATCAGTATGAACAAGTGAATATAAAAATAAGTATGGAGAAAGTATCATCAGTCACTAGTAAAGTAGGTGAGGAGGGATGAGAGGCAACAGAAAGTGTAGATTCTTTAGTTAGGAATTTTTTATTCCTATATAGTAAGCCAATTTTGTGTGTTTATACACAAACACGCACACAAATCCACACACACAGCTTTGGATGTGTAGATCAAATTTTAGTTGGTTATCAATAATGGTACCTAGGAGCTTTGTGTGATTTTCAACCCTGACTGCTGTGTTATTAAGGGATGTGACTGTGAAAGTAGATTTGTGATGGTTGAGGGATTTGGGGAGGAACAGTAGGAGTTTTGTTTTATTAGGACCAAGTTAAAGTTGTTTATTAGTTAAATGTATTCCGATTGATTTGAATGAGCTTTATAGGTTCATACTAGGCTATCTGCCCTAGGGCATTTATAAGCCTAGCCAGAATGTGTTTGGCTTTCGCCACCCATTTTAAATTTATTTTGCTATGCCCTTTTTCGAGGTTAGTATACTGTGCCTCTGTCTAACAGGGACACAGAAGTGATACCCGGGGTAAACCTACAATCTCCCATCCACTCATAAAGATTCCTCTTGAAGAGAGTCAATGAGGGACTCTGCCTAACCTGGACTGGGATTTTATTCCAGAGTGAAGGGAGCCTCTGGGTTATGAATCTGTCCCTCCAGCATGTCCTATTTATTTCAGTGCTGAGGTTCAAGTCTCTCGAGCGCGTAGCTCGATGGGATTTGGATTTTCTGAGGTGCAGCATGTCCATTAATTCCGGGTTGGATATGGCTTTATACGTCAGGCACAGATCGCCTCTGAACAGGTGGTATGCCACTGAGTAGAGCTGGAGTTTCTTTAACCGGGCAGCATATGGCATCTGTTTGAGTCCTTTGATCCTCTTGGTGAGGTACTTTTGGGGTCTTTCCAGTTGCTGCAGGTGTCTGGTAAGGTACATCCCAAAGGGGGCATTGTACTCAATTATGGGCCTGATGAGGGATGAGTAAAGAGGCACGATGACCTCCCCTGATCTAGATGTGAATCCCTTCATGATTAGGTGGGCTATACAAAATGTTTTTCTAACCACTTTGGCCACGTGGTTGTCAAATGAGAGATTGCTATCAACTTGGGTCCCCAGGTCCCTAATTACTTCTTCTGTACTTAATGGATTACCACCTATGTGGTAATTTGTGGGCACTTTGTTTTTGCCAAAGGGATGACTATACACTTTTGGCATTTAGCTTGAGGCCATGGCTCTGGCACCAGTTGTCTGTTTCTATGAGGCCCTTTTGGAGGATGCTTGTGTCGGCTGGAGAGTCGATTATGGCACCCAGTTTGCAGTCATCTGCGAACTTGGTCAGCCACAGTCCATCCGTGTTGGCCTGCACCTCCGAGAAATATATACCGAACAAGAGAGGTCCCAGGACTGAGCCTTGTGGGACACCACTTGTAACTGGTTTGGAGTCTGACATGGCTCCAGCAATTCTAACCATATGGGTTCTGTCCTTGAGCCAGTTTGCAATCCATCTAGTGACATAGGGGTTTATATTTAAGCTGGTGAGCTTATCTATAATGCCCGAGTGGGGTATTGTATCGAAGGCTTTTGCGAGGTCCAGGTAGGCTGTGTGGACCACCTTCCCTCGTCAATGGCCTTGGTGACTGTTTCAAAGAAATCAACCAGGTTTAAGAGGCAGGATCTGCCCTTAAAGCCGAACTGGGTAGGATCCAGTGTTTGTAGGTCCCCAATATCTTTATTTATGAGGTCCATGATGATCCTTTCCATAGCTTTGCAGATCAAGCTAGTCAGGCTTATGGGGCGATAGTTTCCAGGATCTGTTGAGGCACCACCTTTATGGAGAGGGACCACTGTTGCTGTACGCCACTCTTTGGGCACATATCCTGTAGTAAGGCTGAGATTGAACAGTAGTTTTATGTTTGGGTTTAGCTCTTCTTGGAGTTCATGTAGGACGCAGCCCGGGACACCATCTGGTCCCATTGATGCTGTGTTTTTTGCTTTGGAGAGGGTGGCTCTTACCTGAGCATCTGAGATGTCAGGGGGCAGCACTCTGCTGGGATAGATATTTGCCCTTTTGGTGGGGAGGGGGGGGGGGAGTTTGCGCTGAACCTGTCAGCTACGATGTTGGCAATGTCTGTGGGTTCGGTGTATTTTATGTCATTTTGGACTAATTCTGAGCATATCTGGGAATTACCACCCAGGTTCCTAACATAACTAAAGAAAGCCTTGTGATTATCCTTAGTGTCCTCTGCAATTTTTCTCTCGAAGCTGGCCTTAGACAATTTTATGTGTGCCCGTAGTTTTTTGCCAATACTGATCAGGGATTCCTTCCCTTTTTGGGATTTTGCTCTATCATTTAGTAGCTTCCTCCTTCTATTGTATAGTTTGTTTATGGCTGGGGTCCACCAGACAGGACGTCTGCCTTTGGAGGATTGGGTCTTGGTTTTATTTGGGATTGCATGATCCATGCATTCCTGAAGGTGTTCATAGAATGCGTTTATAAAAGGATTCTGCGGTCTGGGCTGTATTTTCCACAGGCCCGGGGGCTTTGAAGGATTCCACCTCAGTTTTGAGGAGTGTGAAATTTGCTTTAGAAAAGTTTTTCACTGTGGTTTTCTGGGCAGGAGGTGGGGTCGGGATGTGACTATCCAGTGAGATTAGTTTATGGTCTGATCTTACCAGTGAGGGATTCACTTCTGGTCTGGAGCATAGAGTCCCCATGTTGGTGATGATCAGGTCCAGTATGTTTTCCCCTCTTGTGGGAGTGGTAACAAGTTGTTCCATAGCATTTGAGTTTATAAATTCTAGGAACCTTTGGGCTAGGGTGTTGGAGCTAGAGTAATGCTCCCAGTCTATGTTTGGGTAGTTGAAGTCACCCAATATAATGGTGTTTGGAGAGACCTTCATATTTTCCAGTGTTCTCAGGAAGTCCGAGTGGGGTTCCTGGGTTTGGGAGGGTGGTCTGTAGCAGGCTATAAACTGGAAGGCAGTTTTACCCACTGTTAGTTGCACATGGATAGTCTCTGATGCTTCGTGCTTTGCCACCAACCTGGAGGTGTGGGTATCTTTGATGAATATCGATACTCCCCTCCTTTTGTGGTTCGGTCCAAGTTTTGGGCCGAAAAGCATGGTATGAGGTATAACCTGGTAGTGCTGGGGTGCTCTCGGGAGCCCTGAACCAGGTTTCAGTTACTGCACAGATATCGATGTTCTCCATGCTAAGGAGAGTTTCGAGTGCGTGCATCTTGAGGTTTAGACTTCTGGCGTTGAGTAGCATTACTCTTAGTTTCTTATCCCTTGTGATACCTATGGAGGTGGGTTTGTCTTTTGAGCCTTGCCTAAAAAAGGCACTATGGGGTAGCAAGAGCCTTTGCCAATATCCGAAAGCTCAGGGGTGACAGGTGCAAGCCGTCCCTAGCGAAGCATCGTGGCTTGTCGAGCATATCATCCCAAGCTGACAGGCACTGGATCCCCTTTGAATGACACCAGTACTTAAGCCAATTGTTGAAATTGATCATCTTGTCTTCATATTGTGGCATCATTCTTGGTGAGGGTAAGATGCTACTCAAGGTCAGGGTCATACCGGCCTGGGCTACATGCTCAGAGAGCTCCTTTATGTCTCTTTTCATGTAGTCCAGGGAGGTACGTCTCAGGTCATTCACACCAGCATGGACAATGACAGAGTCATATTTGTACTTGCCTTGGAGTGACCTGAGTGCTTGTGTTATGTGGCGGATCCTAGCGCCCGACAGGCTGCTCACTTTGTGTTGAAGTCTGTAGGCAAGTTAGATTGTCTGCGGTGGAGACTGTGGAATCGTGAGCATACTGAATGAGGGAGGAGCAAGGGAAGGAGGTGCAGAGATAGTTTGTGAAGATGTTGAAAAGAAGGCGGCTAGAATGCAGCTCTGAGGTACACCCATTTGGACAGGGAAGAAGGCTGAAGAGGAGGAAACCCACTTGGATGGACCTGAAGCCTATTGGTAAGGTAGCTGCAAAACCAGTTAAGATTAGGGTTGGCAGGTTGAAGTCAGATAGTTTGTCCAGGAGTTTGGTGTGGGAGACTGTGTCGAAGGCTTTAGATAGGTTAAGGAATAGACAGGAGACAAGTCTGTTGCTGTCTCTGGCTTTGGAGATGGCATGACTAAAAGAAATGAGGGCTGTTGATGTGGATGGAAGCAGTGCTGGGTTTTAGTGAGAAGGTTTTCCTGGAGAAGATAATCAAGGAGTTGCTTATGTATGCATCATTCAGGAATTTTAGACAGGGGGATAGAATAGCTATGGGCCTGTATTTGGAGGGGTCTGTGGAGTGGCCTCCTTTGTGAATGGGTATAATACAGAATTTCTTCCAGATGGCAGGGACTGTGGATTCTTGTATGGGTCTATTGTATACTTGGGTTTGAATACAATTTCTACTCCATTATACTTTAAAACACTTTTCCTGTATCAAAACAATATTTTGTAAATTATCACATTCATAAAAAAGGCAACACAAATCAGCACCTTACATCACTAATGGCCAGTATTAGCAAATGCATACATTTTATATGGAGTGATAACAATTCTCCAGATATATATTTTCAAGTAAACATTTTCCAGCACATACTGGTAAAATATTAAATCTAGCAATTTCTAACTCACACTTGAATTTTTCTTCTTTTAATTCAATTAAGTTGCTCGTTTCCTAGAAATTCCAATACTTTTGTTTTTATTACCAGTTTATACATTTTAGATAATATTTGGAATCAACTACTCCTTAACTATAGTATACTATAACTAAAAGCTCTGGAATTTCCTTCTTCTCGTCTTACGATAAAAGATGTCTTAAAAGTATTACAGTTATCTTACTGATAAAAATCCAGTCATAACTATTCACATCTATGCCATCTAGCAGACTATACAATGACTGCTGGACGTTTCTGAAAACAGTTTCACCAATGCATTAATGTTTTTTAATTAACTCATATTAACTATGCTGGTGCTAGCAATAAGACTCCAAAGTATTAGTAATGGAGAACAATGTGAAACATTTCTTTATCATGGATGGAACTAATGCCATTGCTTGTAATATACTCAGGACCTTGAGCAATAACATTTTATTAAAATTAATAATTCTTCACATAAAAAGAATACTAATATAGGTGGCTGCTGCTTCTAGTATGTCAGAATTTTTTTTAATTTTTTTTTATAACTGTTTCAGATTACAATTAAAGTATTTCTTTTTTTTTTAAAAGGGTTTTTCTGAGTGGGTTAGTTTCCATTTCATTCTAGATACTTTCTAAAAGAGATAAATGGAAATGTCAACTGCTTGTATTACCTAATTTGACATTAGGAAATATAAAAATAACATCAAAAAAGGTGAATTTTGGACTGATAAGAAATTGTCAAAAAATTGAAGGATTCCGAAACTCTGAGTCTTAAGTGATTTTTGGACTATACAGGCACAGAAACAGAGATGAAGGACAATGATGGTTTGCTCATTTATTTATATGTATACACTACAAGAGTAATGTTTCTATTTTAACATATAAAGGTGTGTACTTTAAATCCAATTCATATCTTTAAGACTTCCAGAAAGCCGAAATGTTACACAGATTTATATTCCAATTCACCATATCAAAGGTTCTCTTTATAGCAAGAATAATTATTTTCATTTAAGACAGGCATTAATCTGTTAATCTATTATGAAACTTATTTGGTCTTTATAAATTAAAACTTTCATCATATTATTAATTATCTTGGCCATTATGAGGTACAAATATTATAATAAATTTTCAGTAATGAGATGGGTTTGTAAGAAGAAATAAAAACTTTTTCTTCACCCTATTTAATAATTGGGAGGAAGTTCCAAGATGACAGAAACCATTTAGCTGTGTAGTTCATTTAGTATTCCATAAAATACTAAGAAAGCATATTTTAGACTTATGGTACGATACCATCAATTTCAGGAGCTTTTCCCATTTTAATATTTTGTATTTGATTTGTCTGCCAGTGTTACAGGTTTGAATATTTCATGTATTTGTAGCTTGTTCAATCTAACCTTATTATCTTAAGTATTTCTAATATTCCTCTCCTTGACTACACTACTGACTTTACTGGTTTTATTTTAGTGAAGAAAAATAGTAAAATTTCATCCAAGTCTGTAACTTCCTTCCCTAAAGTTGGGTCTCTAATAACAGTCTCATTTTAGTTTCTCTCCGAAATTACTTTGCTCCTGTTGGCAAATCTATGTAGCCATTTGAGTGTTCCTGTACACGAGTGTATTTCTTAGTCTATATTTGATTTATGAAAAGATATTGTGGTAATTTTTAGTTTTATTATTATTATTAGCTGGTTATTATCTTTCATTAGTAACTCCGTGTTTGGTACTTACAATTTATTCGGAGTATCACCTAGCTCTGAATCCCCCTGCAATAGCTTTTCGTGAAACCAAGACTTGATTTTAGCAGTTGTATTTTTTTTTTTTTTTTTTTTTTTTTTTTTTTTTTAAGTGCCATAAAAAATTGCCAAAGCAACACTCTGTTGCAATAAACGGTGTAAGGCAAAAAATAAACTATGTACAAAAAGAAAAGCCAACACCGAAGCACAGCAGCAGCATCACAAAACAGAGAGACACCAAAATAAAATAAACCAGTTTTAATATATAGTGATTGCTTTCGCGAACTAGTTGCTTCAGACAAAATACATTCCTATTCACTTAATTTACAGGTCATACAAAATTTAAGAAAGCGTATGAGTAATGACTTAAGAGTTTATAGTAAATTTACCAATGATACCCATTTAGTTTGTGACATTATTCATAAAAATTTGAATTTATTAACTATAGATACAAGACTGCGGGCATTGTTGGGTCTAGACCCAAGTTTGAGTTTTGGAATTCTAAGAACTTAAAACAATTATGTAACAGAGGGCCACGCCTAGACAGGCCTCTCTCGCAAAGGTTTGGTATGTTTCCCTGTCTTAGGTATAAGGTGTGTCAGGTTATTAATAAACAGAGATTTCAGCATCCTATGTTTAACTACACATTTGAACCAAGGTTCTATATGTGGATTGCTAACCCTTAAATGTGGTTTATTTAGCTACATGTAAGGTATGTACTGGTTTCCATGTAGGTAAGACAGTGCAGAAACTAAAAGATAGACTTTTAAGACATTTTCATGATGTTTTCATGATGCTAAGGTTTTTAATATTAAAAATGCTTTAGCCAAACATGTCAAAGAAAATCTAAGACAGTTCAAAACAGTTTCTTAGTGTTTTACAATGTGCAAAGATCAACCCCAGGGGAGGTAACCTGAACGATTATGTGGAGAATTTAGAGTTACAATGGATACTTAAACCACGGGCAAACAAGTACCTTGGGTTGAATGTTACTGTCTGTCTTAAACCTGCTCTAAGGAAAAGGAGGAGGAAAGTGGTTCTGTGATACTATTGGCCGACAGCTTTCAGCCTTTTGATGATTGGTCAATGCATTATTTAAATTCTTAGTACTGTTTTTATGTATTTGTATGTTGCTTGGATCTGATGAAGCGTTTTAAAATGCAAAAGTGCTTAACCAGGATTTATTAAAATTTTTTTATTTTATATGGTCACGGTAGCCTTGCTGTTCTTTTGGTGTTTTTCCAGATAAAAAGTGTGACATAGTAGGCAGTGAGCTAAGTAAAAAAAACATTTTTAGTGTTACAATCTACTTGCACTTCAGAATTATATACCCTGCCCGTATCTGGATGTTCAAATCCGTTACTAGTATCTACATAAATCACAACACAAACAGTTGCAGCATTTCCTAGTGCCCACTTTACCCGGTGTCTTAACCATTCCTTTAACATTAGATCCTTTGAGAGAACATAATGCTCTCTTCAGTGACTCATTTTTCTAATACCTTGGCTCATAACCCACAATGCAGGACAACCTAAAGTCACCTCCTATTATATTCCAATTCTTCCTTATAATACACTTGATGCCTTCTGTATCTGAGCTAAAGGTTAGCAGTACAGCTATACCAATATGTCACAACTTATTACAAGTGTTACTATCTGAACTACCATAAAAATAAGGCTTGGCTTCATTTGAACATTTGCTCTTAACTCTATACTTGGCCTTAAACACTTCATCAGTTTTATAGCCCCTTGTTCTCAGGTTCTAGATCATCAATATCAGATATAAAATCATTCTCCCTAGTATTTAATCTAGAAATACGCATGAACTGCTCATTAACAACATTGCCAAATACATGACTTGGGTTGATCCTCTATGCAACAGGGAAAACCTATGACACTCCTTTCTGTATAACCTAGTATACAAAGGACCATCCATTCCCCTACACACTTTTCACATCTAAAAAGTCACTCTCTTTATCTGAATTATTAAAGGAGAATGATATAAAGGGAATGATGCATTTAACTTACAAGAAGTCTGCATGTTTTCATTTTTTTTTTTGCAAGGATACAAAAGTCATAAATATGTCGTGCTGCTGTAGTATCAGAACTAAAACCAGTGTCTTAGTAAAAGAAGGTCTTCGAAGCATTTGACATAGTGCTAAAGGTGATATTTTGTCTTTAAAATTGAATATTCAATTACTCTGAAATATTCTGAAAGAAATAAAAGTTAACTCTACACTTGGAAATAACACTCAAATTCATAGCGCAGCTGTTTTGGTATCTGTCATTCCTTAAAACACAGTGTAACTAACTTTTTTTAATAACTAAATATCCACATTTGATGCGAGTGTTTTTTTTTTTTTTTTTTTTTATATATAATAGAAAATATCAGTGTGTTCAGATCTATAACATGGACTTGATGGGCACTGCCAACAGGATTTCTTTAGCATTTAAAATGTACCTTGCTGCCAGATTATAGTGCATTTTGTTTAGTATATCGTGGGTATGTGATCACTGCACAAGGAGAGGAATGCAGTAAAGAGCAAAAACACATACCTGTACTGAATTGTCATTACTTCAGATATAAAAACAAAAATGCATGCATTTCTCAAGAAAAATCACATCTCAGTATAAGGATCACCACCCTCCAAAATTCTTGTATGGGCCTGGGTGAGCTGCATGCTTAACTCCTTAAATGAAGAATGACACCTAGTGATATAGTCTATACTTGAGTGGCCATGTGTGATTCTCTGAAATTTTTGCCAACAGTCTTGGTGAGTTTGAGATATTATCTAATTGTATTCATAGTTTGGTACTAGGCTATCGGCCCTAGGGCCTATACAAGCCTCCTGGTCATAAGAATTTCCGGGCTATTTCTTCCCACAATATTTACTTCCCTGGACCCCTGTCTAGCAGGGTGACTGACAGGAACTTCACCCCGGGGTTCAGATCTCCCATCCAATCGTCAAGGTTCCTTTTGAAGAGGGCGAAAGAGGCGCTCTGCTTGACATGTATGGGCAGTCTATTCCAGACGCAAAAAAGCTAACTGATAAAAATCAGAATATATTTCAAGAAACACCAACACCAGGTAGAGCTGATAGAAATCCTTTTACTTCAAGATCTGCACCTCGGCTACTTGCCTTCAACAGTGAAGGCAGAGGCAAGTAGCAGAGTACCAGATCTTGAAGTACAAGGATTTCTATCAGCTCTACCTGGTGTTGGTGTTTCAGTCTATTCCAGAGTCTGGAGAGTCTCTGGGTCAGGAACCTATCCGGCCAGCATGTTTTGCTCATTGTGATGACAAGGTTTAGATCCCTGTAGCGTGTGACTCTGAATGATTGGGATTTCTTTAAGTGTAGCATGTCCAACAGCTCCGAGTTTGACATGGCCTTGTATGTTAAGCAGAGATCACCTCAGAATAGACAATATGTGACCGAGTTTTTTTTTTTTTTTTTTTTTTTTTTTTTTAAGACGGTCAGCATAGGGCATCTGCTTTAGACCTGTGATTCTTTTAGTGAGGTATTTCTGCGGCCTTTCCAGTTGTTACAGATGGAGAGGTACATACCAAATGGGGTGTTGTACTCTATAATGGGTCTAATGAGGGAGGAGTACAGTGGGACAATGACCTCCTTTTTTCTGGATAAAAAGCCCTTAGTGATGAGGTGTGCCACATAGAAGGATTTCCTGACTGTTGTGGCGATGTGGTTATCAAAGGTGAGACCATATTTTTTATATTTTCTCCCCTAATAGACTTGTTTGTTTTTCAATTGAATTGTACAGGTTATAGGTCATATACATTAAAGGTGGGAAAAGTTTTGAAATGATTTACTGTGATCTCTTTTTTATATATATCACAAAAGTCTAGCATTTTAACAGAGGTGTCTAAACTTTTTATATCCACTGTGTGTGTGTGTGTGTGTGTGTGTGTGTGTGCGCGCGTGTATATGTATAGCTATATATATATATATATATATATATATATATATATATATTTATTTATTAATTACACACACAAATCAAATCACTGATTTTGTAATTGCAATAATGATTCCGCAAAGTAGTAGTGTCCACCCAGGACCCCCTCCAAAAATAAGCTTCTCCAAACTACATCCCAAAATTTATGCATTTCACATTGCAAATTTATTCCATCTTGCCAAACAGGGATTTAACAATGTTTAATTATATCAAAATGTCATACAGTCAAAAAAAAACAGCACACACCATAAATACAAGAGATGCTTCTTAATTTGTAAGGGTGTTAACAAAATAAAACTGCTTGTTTCCTTCAAAGGAAGTGTTGTTTAAGGTGGTAAGCCAAGTGGTCCCATTACAGCAACTGTATTACAGAAATTAATTTCTATATTTATTAAGACGCCACTTACAATTTCACTACATTTACTGGTGGCAGTTTCCTGTTGCATATAGTTCATCCAATAGTAATTTAATTGGATTTCTACTGAACCTTGAATACATCTTTTTTTTTTTTCAACAAGGTCATCTGAAACATCCTTAAAGCATACACACAGCAGGCTTATTCAATAGGCCAGTCTGAGTCCACTCAATCCATCCAGCATTTGAGGACAAAGTGTTAGGGGTTGCGACAGGTCCCTATTCCGGGCCAGCAATCAAGGAGACTCCATCCTCACCACCGACTCTGGTGAGGGATGGTCACCAAGAACAAAGATGGATTCAAACAGTATTTTCAGATGCAGCTCCCTGCACCAAGCACAATTTCCCTTAAGAGCACACAGGGAGCATGCTCTAGACCTGGGGCTGGACTCTTTCTCTCTACAGACCCCACACAATACTCCACATTGACCACTTTGGAGCTCTGTGTCACACAAACTAGGATATCTGGGTTTTACACACACATACACAACTGAAAAAAGCTGGTACAGATTTAGCTGTGCCGCTTTCTGCCCAGACTGTGATGCAATCATGCTGCCACCAGTTACCTACCTTAAGGCTCTTACAAAGGGTACCCAATTATACTATGTAAAAGTAATACTAATACAAATGGTAGGGTGTGATCAAATCAGATGGTAGGGTGTGACCAAATCAGAAAGGCTTTCAAGAGCACCCACAGTGTCACTAACACAATCCTAAGTACTCTCAAGATGTTACTAAAGCCACAATGAAAGGTATTAAAATATTTAATGATAAATAATAAAACAGAAAAAAGGAGAATATTGAATACAATAAACAGACATTCAGCCATAGAAATATATAAAAAAATACAGCTGGATATTTTCTCACAGGTGCAGAAAACAATACTAAACTATTCCCACTAAATGTCCCTGACTGACTAAAGAATTACCGTCTCCTGACTACTTGCTAAAGCAAGGCAAGCTGACGTGTGCCGAGTGTCTTACCACAGCATAAACCAGATGATGTCTGTCTGCTATGTCTGTGTGGATGTGTGAGATACATATCCTGTCAGAAATCTTTCCTGTCAGGATCCAAGTGTTGCTGCTAGAGTTCTAAAGAAATTGGATGTTGGTTAGAGGATGACATCACCTCTGGTCACCTGATTATGGTACAATACACACACAGAGCTTTGTTAAGATCTGAAAGCTATAACACAATTTCAAATGTTTCACCCTTCAAGGGTTCTCTGATAAGCATACACATTTGATCAGTTACAATAACACAACCCAATATACAGGCATACATTCTTTCTGTCCAGCAGGACCTACTGTTGATGCATTTTTAACACAAGTAACTTTACAAACATATTTTTGACTAATGACTATTCTACACTCTTCCTCTATATACATGCTTTTCTCCTAACCTACATATGCCTAGTAGCTATATATTTTAAGATTGGTCAACCTACAAAGAAGTTTCATATCATAATTGTCACAATATCATGTAATGAAATCTTTCTACAACAAGAAGGGATAGCTATGGGGTTGGCATGTGGTGGTCTGTATGCCAATATAGTTGTGACACAAAGGGAGAAGAAATTCCTTTTTCCCCTCGAGTTTCTATGCACAGTTTAATTCCTACTTTCTACAATTAATATCTCTCAGACACAAACATCTGCACTCCCACTCCTGTCCAATCAAAACCACCCACAACTATTAAATTTTAGTCTAGACCTCTCTCACTCATAAGGAAGTTGTTACTTAAACTAGAAACTTCCACAGCTGCAGACCAACTACCAAACAATGGCCACAGAAGTCATATCCTTTCCTGTGTTGATACTAATTAATAGGTCCATAGCAGAAAGATACGTCCAACCACTGTGGAAAAATCCTATATTATACCACTGCATAAAAGGCAGCACATCTACAGAGTTTAATAACTACAGACCAATAATGATTCCCCTCCTCTCCAAAATATTAGAAAAACACATCCATATTCAGCTAATATACTACCTAACCTCAAATAACTTGCTCTCAAAAACACAACATGGCTTTAGGCCCAAGCACAGCACCACTACTGCTCTATACATTTTACCAATATAATAAACTAACATAGAAGCAATTGTCTGCTTGGGTCCACTATGTTCTTAGACTTGTCAAAGGCATTTGATACTGTCTTGCACCTGACAACTGTCCGTTCCACTTTCCTCAATAGGACTTAGACATTGATGTGGCTTCTTAAGTTGTCTATCTGGAAGGCTACAAAGTGTTAATTGGCAACAAACATACTCATCCTTTCAATTAGTCACTACAGGTGAATCTCAGGGCTCTACCTTGGGTCTTCTCCTATTTAATATATTTATTAATGATCTCTATACCTCCACTCACCATATTAGTTTAGTTCAATATGTAGATGGCTCAACATCAATAAACTCAAAGATATTACCCAAAAAACTTTCTCCTCTGTAGAAACCTGGCTCAAAGCATCAAAACTCTTACTCAACTGCCAAGAAAACTCAATTAATGCTTACACTTTTACCTCAAAAAGTTGCCAAAAATCAAAACAATCTTTTACCCTAAAGACAACAAATAATACTGTCATTAAAGCTGTAACTCACAGTAAAATTCTAAGTATTATAACAGATGACAATCTCATATGACCAGCATACACTGCACACCATTAAAATCTACACAACAGAAAGTAGGCTTCCTTTACAGGATCAATGGATTTTAACTCCAGCCAATACCTGCGTACTGCAAACTCCCTTCTATGTTGCTTAGCCACCACCTTATTGCCAACTGTCATACATCGCTCCTATCCTAACCAGCTTAAATAATAGTTAAAGAAACTTGCTTCCTGCTACAATAAAACAGCTAAATTTGCCACCATTCTACCTCATAGGACCCACCACTGTCATAGCTTATAGCAATTAAACTGGTTTGAACTACAAAACTACCCAACATATTCGGGTCTACATTAAAATCGCAAAGAGGCATTACACTGAATGCCTCTTCAGCAACACATAAAGACCGAAGTTTAAAAATAGAGAAGGCTCAGGCCACCTATTTTTTCCCAGGGGGGAAAAAAAATTGCTTGGTCTAAGCTGTAGTATTGCCCTTTACCCCACTGTAGTGTGATCTAGGAGTTGGTACATTTAATTAGGGGTGTGTGTGGGGCACAGCCCCCCACTTAGTTGCGTTTTAAATAGTGCGTGTATGTTTGGGACTAGTGATTTCTTTCCCAGGTAAAGAAATCACTGTTTTGACCGTTACATCTTTATGTGTCGGTGAAGAGGCATTCGATATAGCGCCTCTTCGCGACTTTAATATAGACCCACATATTCACATCAACAGCACAGAAAAATACCCTGCTCTGTCCAGCAAGGGACATCAGTTATAGTATCAAATTCTTATTACTTACAAATAATTTAAATAATGTCGCTGGAGACTCGCTCTACTCCCATTACACTGCTACTCCCTGAAAAAGTATCCCAACACAAATAAAACTCTTATAAATTCAATAGTTTTAAACCACTACTTAAAATAACAGAAAAAAACAATTGTGAAATGGTACAAAAGAATAGCCGAAATATTCCACTCACAAAAAGTTGGGTGCAGGTGTAAGAAACTGTGATGACTGCCACCAAGGTAACAGCAATAACTGTTGAAAGCAGATGGGAGATGGTCACACTTACTCAAAGTTAACTAGTGGTGGGACAAGTACAAAAATCAAAGAAATGTGTTAATGTCAGCCAGAACATAAACAGATCTTTACAAGATAAAAAAATATTTAGTAACAAAAGAAAAGGTCCAGTAAGGGTATAAATAAAATGTAAAGTTTACCAAGGATAGCCTATTAGGCATTCCAGTCAACTGGCAATGGCGCAGAGGGGGTAGGACTGTGGTCTGTGACTGCTGACACAAAGAGGAAAACAGTGAGAAATCTCCAAACACTGACAAGTGGATAAGAAAGGAATGAATCTCTTATCATCCATGGTGGGTAGTAAAGTCTGATCACAAACAGGTGAGAATGATGCAGTCATTGCTTACACTACAAAGGGTGGCTGCTACACATGCAGAAATTATCACTGTGTGTTGCCATCCTGTTAGGGAAAGGCACTGGATATACTTCAGATTTACTATAGTACTTCAAAAATCCCAACCACTGACCCTCAACGGGCTCAAACATTACATACTTCCACATAAAGCATACACTTAAAAGAATACCTCTAAAACTGTCCCCACTTTTCAGGGACAACGATGATTTTGGCTCAGATTTTAGCTCCGTCTCTCAATT